>NC_056726.1:532977766-533177766 GCF_019279795.1 Protopterus annectens
TGTAGGCTAGACTTAACATGGTCCACAAAGCTGCTAGCCTAGTTCTTGCCTATGAACCTAAGATGCATCTGTTGTGGGAATAATTAACAGCTGTTTCATTGGAGTTAGGCTGCAAGAAATGTGTCATGCATCCATGATTTTGTCTTGTACCTTGCATGTCTTTTCGGAATCTCCCTCTTGAGCTTTTCCTCCATGGAATTTCTTACTTTGGTACCTGTAAGGCCAATGATGGGACCCTTGGCATTGACATAATTTGGACCTTCGTTGATTGATTTTGATGCTGAGACTCCATAGTTCAGCATCAATAGTTGATATCCATATTTTTGGCACTAGTGCCTTTGATGTTGGGAGAACTATTTAAACTTAAGTATTCAAGCTCCAGCCTTTAGTGCCAGTGTCTGTCTTGTGCCTACCTGGACCAAGCTTCCTATCACTGGGCTCAGCCTTTGATATTGATACCATCTGTGTATGTCTTGGGCTTACTGGGGTCTTGACCTTGATGGTGGATTCAGGTTCTGAATTGGCTCATTGGCTGTTAGGACTTCACCAGTGTCTATGACAGAGCTGGTGGGAGACCACCAAGTATCAAATTAGGGCCCCCTGGACAGTTCCAATCACTGCCAACCCTCCTAAACCTTTTAGCTTATTCTACAGTTTCGGGTGTTGTATGCACAGATTGAACTGCAGCTACATTGCTTTTACAATTTGATTGGCCTATGTACCACACTGTTGACCATTCTGGCAGTGGCTAGCATGTAGTTGAAAAGGTGATGGATGACTACAACCTTATACGCAGGATTGGCCTTGGGTGAAATGATGCCCTAGATGTAGGACTCTCTATGATGCCCCCCCCCCCCCCCATGCACACATCTCTGTGCTTCCTTTGTCCCAGGCTCTCCATACCATGCACACTTTTTTTTTCTCTTCTCACATTTGGCTTGCTCTTCAGCTGTTTCAAGAAGTCTAAGTTTTCCCCATGCTCATGTGTTTAAAGTTTTACAGCCTTTTCCAGTGATAGATGAACAAAACTTAGAATTGAGAAGAAATTCAGTGCTGCTGTTGCTTATCTTTGCTAGCGTTCTTTCAACACACCTTATCTGGCCATGTCATCACAGTAATTTATGCAAGAAATAATTCTATTAAGGTGGGTTCTGCCAGGCCTCCAGAAACCATAAGTTTTATAGATGCTGTGAGGTGCATTTTACAGAACTTTTCCAGCCACTTGGTCCAGTGGTGGCATGCTGATGATAGAGAGAGAAAAAAAATCATTAGTAAGAACAGGCTTTCAGCTTTATTTCAGGAAAGACATAAGCTGCACCCTATGACTATTGTTCAAAGCTAGCAAATAGTAGCTCACAATAAACTAACATGGCAAAAATGTTTGAGAGAATAAATGAATCCTGTCTGGGAATGCTGTCTGCCTTCCTCCCCCTCTTTAAAAGAGAGACACTGTCTTTGTATTCCTCTAGTGTTAAATTGGGATGAAAGCAGAGGTTTGAATGGTTAGTCATATTTCAAGTGACTGCTATCGTACATTTACACAGCATGCCTCCTCACTCCTACATCCACAAAGGCAGGCACTTGTATACCTGCTTGCTGACCTAATTGTCAGGAAAGTGAAAATAACTTGCTGACAGCACACTGTCCCATACATAGGCTGTAGTAACATTCTTTGCCCACCTCTGAGGTCTGTGAGAAAAGTAAAAGAAGCAATGAGCTCAGTGTCCCTAGCACCAACAAAAGCTTTCATGACCTCTTGTGCGCACCTCTGAGGCTTTGATTGTGAGAAAAATGCAAAGTAGTGACCCCCCCCCCCTCAAAAGCTAGACTGGGTGTAGTTGAGAGCAGAGACCACCAGAGTTTCTGTAAATATCCATTTATACAGTCTGGGTTATGGGTGCTGCTTGACCCCAGAGAAGCTCTAAAGTTTTGAATATTAATTATTTAATGTATTTTGTCTTCTATTTGAAAGAATTACTTGCTAAGGCCTTATTTTTTTCCTGTTACCCAGATGAATTATGTTAGTGATGTAACAGATTATACATTTCCCTTTTGGTGTTTGAGATATCAGAAGGGTGCGAGTCTAGTCTTCGTCTAGATAATTGGATTGCTGTCACTGTAATGCAGTATTGGGTAATGCTGCACTCCTGTGTGTTTTTTCCTTTGGATGAGACTTCAGACTGAGGTCTGATCTGCTTGTGTTAGTAGCTTAGGTGGTTATAAAGGCACCATGGTACCTTTTGAAAAGAGTAAGGGAAGGCCCTGATGCCCTGGCCAAATTTCGCCTAGTAGTTTAAGTACCACTTTAGGACTCTTCTAAAAGGAGTCTACAAGCTTAGTGGGACTAACTTGGTCAATAAAGAAAGAATAGAATGTGTCCAGGTGTAGCTGTCGGCAAGATAAAAGCACTCTGAACAACCCACTTGGAGGAAATAGTCTACCAAAATCAAATTTGAGGTAAATTTGGCCTCACAAGCCAAGGGCAACCACAAGACATTTGTCAGCTGTGTGCAACCTCAAAGGCAGTACACAATTGAGTGCAGTGCTCATTGTTAGTGGTGCAACCTATACTGAGCCAGAACATGTAGCAGTCCTACTGGCAGACAAATTCTGCTCAAAGTTTAACCCTCTCTCCCACCCACACTCCCCTCAGGAAATATCAACTTTAACCCCCCTAGCTGTCGCTAGAAAATGAAGAGCATTGAGGAGCTAACAGCAATGCATCAATGTGCCCAGATAGTATCCCAGGATGCTTTCTAAACATGAAATATAACCAGTGATTTTCAGAGGACTTGTTGGGTCAGCAGCAGCCTCCAAACAGGCTTTGTGACTGAGAAATGGAGAACGGAGCAACAGTCATCTCTCTGCATAGATGTGGGCCAACTACAGATCCTGTAAACTGCAGATACTTAAATCATCTAAATTCATCATGGAAATTATCTGCTATGAAACCTTCAGACACTGGGCACAACCCAGTTTGGTTTAGTCAAGAGCAGGTCATGCCTGCTGTACCTGGTGGACTTCTTTGAGGAGCACAGCAAAGCAGTGGATGAGGGCAGAGTGATTCACGTTGTCTACCTTGACCTGGCCAAAGATTCTGGCAAAATACCCTACCCTAGGCATTGACAATGTCAAGAGGGTAAATATGAACTATTACCTGGGGGATAGCAGGCTGACATGACCCAGGAAGTTAAAACTGGGTGGGGGTGCACCTTTTGTAAAGATGCCGGTCATGAGTGGAGTCCCCCGGGTTCAGTGTTGGGATTGCTCTTGTTTGGTATTTACTTCTCTGAAGTCAAGGCCAGTGTGAGGGGCCTCTGGCTGACCAAATTTGCAGACCCTTGCAAACATGGAGCAGTTATAGAATTCCCCATTGACACTAATGGGTTTCCAGGACGGGCTGACATGGACATAAATCATGCCAGAACCATGGCCTAAAATGCAGTGCAAAAAATGCATAATTATATATTTTTTTGGGAAGACTACCTCCCCTGCAGATGACAACATTGTCAACACTCCCATACGAATAGACCCAGTGAGAGAGGATCTAGGGAACTTGGTTTGACAGTAACTCAAACTTTCATCACCATGTGTTCATGGTGGTGAGAAACTTTCTACGACTTAAGTAAGGACATCAAGATCGAAGGAGGTCATTGTCTTCACTATGCTCGGCCATCATCAGACCAATAATAGAGTATAGTAAACCTTTGGCATGTACCTGACAAGGCATTTGCAACAGCTGGAGTGGCTACAAAGGTTTGTCACCTAAAAGAATACAGTGTGTAAATATGTCTTGTGTGGAGTGCTTCAAAGCTCTGTTCTGTTCTCTGCCTCCTACAGGTTACTGAGGGGCAATTTCTGCATAAAATATAGGGCATTCTCTGATCCAGACCTGATGTATCTGTTGCATGTTTGCAAACCAGCAGTAGTTATCCGAACTAAGATGTAAACCTTATTTGTGACGTAAACAAAACCATGTTGGAGGGACAGGCATATGTCTCTGAGAATATCCCTTCTCTGTAACAGACTACTCATTCTTGTGAAACGGAGCTCATCCATAAGCCTATTAAAACACAATTTGGACCAGTGGATGGGAAATTGCTTGTTCACCCTTACCTTGTTGCCTGTGGCTCTTATGGACCAGGGCAGTTTAAAGATGTCTAAGGCACAGGCATACACCACGGCTGCTTTAGCCTATGGACATAGCTGCAGAAAATTGGGGGCTTGAATGGCTAGGCTTAAAAAGGTTCTAAGGATGTTAGCCTCATAACCTCCAATGATCCTAGTACTCTGGGACTTGGATGCACGCAGACATGTGATGGTCAAAGGCTAGATTTACTACAGTAGTGATGAAATCCATTCTATGTTCAACATCTAACATCTAGGTCTAAGGAGGTCATAGGTCTGCTGAATGCAGTGGAACAGAATTTGAGTACTGTGTCCTCTTTTTGGTATGTACCTAACCAGGCGCATCCAACAATGCAACATCCGCAAGGTTCTTCACTAAAAGAATACAGGGCGTAGCATGTCTTATGCAGACCACTTCAAAGTCCTAGCCCTGTGTTCACACTCCAACAGGCTGCTGATTGGGAGATCTTTGCTTTGCATACAAGGCATTGGGAGATCCCACCCTGGTGGATCTGCTTTTCTGGAAAACATATAGCATCAGAATTACTTGTGAAGACCTTTTTCCTATGATATAAATTTGTTAATTTGCTCGCCCAGTATTTCTAATAGAGTAGTCTGAAGGGAATTTTTTTAAGTCTGTCAACTCATTACACTCCCAAAAAATGCGTTACCAATTGCCTTATCTTTTTCTTCCATTCACACCTGCAAAATGTGTTATCTACCTGAGGAAAAATTCTTTGCAACCTACTTGGTGTATAAAAATACCTTTGTAAACACTTCCAATCAAAGATCCTCCAGTCTTCTAGACTTTATTGCATAGTTGGGAGTCCTACATATGCCCCCCACTGTTTCTTTGCGAATTGCTTATCCAATCTCTTCCCAATAATTTCTAACCTCCTCTGATTCTTATAGTTGTGCAATATTTTGTACGCTCCACTAATTATTCATTTTAACAGCAGCTTCTGTTTTAGATTTTACCAAAAACTGTACCAATGCTGGTCTTTTGTTTAGGACCCCTTCTATTTCTTTCTCTTTGCCTTCATTGTCAAGGATTGATACCACAGTATAGACTGTCTCTAACCTGCAATCCGAATTATTGGCGTCTTCCCATTCTGTTATCTTTGCCTCTCAAGTTATTTGCTCCCAGTACCTTGGTTCCTTTGCCAGTTTTCTCCAACAAATTCCAGGCCCTCTTGCCTATTGTCTGTATCGTTAATTGCGATCATTCCTATCGGCAGAATCTCCTTTCTCCATTCGCATGTTGGCTTACTACTTAAAGTACTTTGACTATAATAATCTGTGATTATTATTAAAGGTCTGCATCCAAAATCCCAGTCTCTCTCCTTATTTCTTGTTTCTCCCGTTTCATCATCCCTTTCCACTTTGAATTATTTGTTTCTGCTTGTGCGATGTGTAGGAGCCTTAACTGTGTATTCCCCTTCAAATTGGGCAATACCAGTCCGCCTTGTTCTATTGGAAGAATTGGTTTATCCCACTTGACTGTCTTCCTCTCCCAGGTAATTGTTATCCATAACTTCTCCTGTGGTTAACAATATACCTGAAGTTGCGTACAAGACTAAAGGGACTAAACATTTTACTTGCTTGTCTTACTATCCATAGCAATAATACAGAGCTTCCAATTTTACAGATTTTGTATTATCTTTTTAGTCTCATCCCAAATATCCTTGGCTGCCACACTGGATTCATTTTGATCCATGCTCCCGAGTACTTCATTTTATCATGCCCCCATAAATGTGGATATTGCTGAACCAATTTTTGTGTGTACATAATTGACCCTAAACAATCTGGTAATATATCGTTGAATAAGTGTATTTTTCTTTGCATTTTAACCTTTCTGAGTTCTGCATTGTATTAATTTGGCCTGACTGAAATATTTTGTATATCTTCTGGCACTGTTTTCTGCTTCTCATCTGTCCTGAAACTGGTTTTCCCCTCCCCCACCACCACCCTATTCAGTTGGTGGCTTGGCAGTTGCCTGCCCCTACTGTAAATTTGATCTGGGACACCCCTCCCAGTCTAGTGTTCACTCTACTTGATCCAGAGAGAACATTTGGGAAGGCCAACCCACTTAGGTTCTTAACCTTTAATTATTTTCTGCCCCTCCTTCCTCTCTCCTTGCACTTGACAAAATACACTTTTTTATTCATTTACTTTTACTGTATTTGTGCTTCTTCCTACTTTATTACATTATTTTGTTTTGCCTCTTCTTAAAAGTACTCATTCTGCTGCATGTATCACTGCTTGGTAGTAGCCTGATTCAATTGTAACTGTTGGTTAAGCACTTGGGCCTCATTCAGACCAGTTGTTTTACATTAAGAAGGTTTGTGGTCTGCACTGTTGTGGCAGGACAGGTAGCTTGCATCCTGCTAAGTTGGGACTTGCTGATTGAAGGCCCAGTGTCTGTTATTTTAAAAGTGTATTGTTCCAGTTTAAGCACTTTTGGCTTCAGGCCAGTTATTTTACGTTAAGGTTTGTGGTCTGCACTTTTGTGGGAGGAGAGGCTAGATTCTGCCCTTCTGAGCTGGGAATTTCTGGTTAAAGGCTTGCTGTGCCTGCTTATTTCTGAAATTGGTACTCCTTGTTTGCTGTAGCATAGACTAGATTCAGACCTGCTGAATCTAGTTTTATTTGTATAACTTGAGCACTAATCCAGGCCATTTTTTGGAGAAGGTTCCCCTGCACTCTAGTGGCAGGAATGTGCAGTTAGAATTTGACTGATCAAAGACTGCTGGAACTGGGCTCAGTTTTTAGCTTTTGGTTAATTGGTTAATTTGTTTGATCGTTTCCTGCCTTTCATAGCTAGTACCGTCCAAATCCCAGGCTTTGCTGCAGGACTTTATTTTCTGTGTTCAGAGCTAACCAGACCTTGCTGTGGTAAAGGGAAGTCCTACTGCTTACCAGTGGGAGTGGTGAGCATTGTACTGCCTATCTAACCCTAGAGGAGTGGTCTCCAGCTCTGAAATTGTAATTTTATTAGCCTTTTTGGGCTGATTTCTATCCCTTTCAACTTTTCTGGCTTAAAAACGTGTGTGTTTGCGCATGTTTGGATTGTGCAGCATAGCTGGGCTACACTATTCCAGGTGCCCAAAAGTCTGCTCTTCAAAATTTCCCTTAGAACTAGCTGGTTTCTCAGTAGTAGCACTAAAATCTGAGCCGCTGTGTCTAGCACTTGCTCTAGAACCTGCTGGAAAGCACTAGGAAGCCTTAAACAAGCACTCAACTCTCCTCGTTAATGAGGAGAAATTAATCGTAGGAACTAAACTGCCTATAATTGCAAAAGTACCTTGCAAAGGTAAGGGAAAACTGCTCTTGTTGTTGTATCTTTCGGCTTTAACCGGTTAGGGGTCACCACAGTGGAACTCTAGTCCGCTAATGATTGGCAGTAGATTTTTTATGTGCAGAGTTGCCAGCCCTGACGCACAACCTTCAACAAAGGTATGCCCATTAACGCACGTCTCCACACAGAAGACACTTTATCTGAGAATCGAACAGGGCAATGTCTTGCTGTGAGGCGACAAAGCTCTTGTATTTTGGGCATATCCAAGGGTTAGCTTCCAGTGATTTCTCCTGTCCACCTGGTGAATCTGGGCATACTGGGGCAATGCAGCAACTGTCTCATGTACACAGACAACCCTCTCCTCCTACCACCCAATACTATAACCTGTGATAGATGCGCTTACATAGCCAAACTGGAAGCAAAGCTCTTTGCAGCCAAGATTGTGCTAGATAGTCAAGAGGAGAAGGTTAACACCTGCACCACACCTCACGCAACACATAGCCTTTACCCACACCATCAACACTGACACACAGCAACAATAAACCCACATATGCGGAAGCCCTTAACATTAACCTGCCCAAGAAGCAAGGACCACTGAAGCTGAAACGCAAAAAAAAAAAAAAACTGTCACAACCAAAGTGACACAGCTCACAACACCAGTGTGTTACCCAATAGCAGCCCCTAAGGCAAGACAACGTTCCCAACAGTTTAGTCATAGGTGACTATATTTAGGCACACTGATGTCCCACTCACCAGGCTGAACAAGGAGAAAATGGCAGTCAGCTGCCTGTTGGGTGCTAGGATCTGCCACAACACATGCACTCAAGCCACTCCACAAAAAGTACAAATATGACTGTCATTGTTCATGTTGGAGTGAATGATTTGAGAAGTACCTCTCTGAACTACATGAAGAAATATGGAAGAGCTCTTGGATCATGTGGCCCAGTCATTTATGACGCTATCCCTGAATAGCATCCTGCCTTTGCCCAGAATGATACCACAGTATAGGACAAAATGATTGACTTCAACAATTGGCTAACCTTCTGGTGTCATTCAAAGGGGATCCAGTATTCATCTGCCTGGGACGACATGATCGACAAACCACGATGCTTTGCCAGCGATGGTCTGCATCTGTCACCCCTGGGATTCACTGGCTAAAGCTCTTGCCACCCCTATACTACTTTTTTAGGTAAGGTTTAAAGGACAACCACCACCGTAACGGATACAAGCATGCAAAATCTGAAGGTTATGCTACTCTATGCTAGAAGTCTAAATCTCAAAATGCACTCTCTCTCAAGGCACTCCTAAAAATGGAGAACATTGTTATCTGTGCAGTAACTGAGACCTGGTTCAAGGCTCCAGAGAGCACCCCTACAATACCAGGCTACAACTCTTACCACACTTTCAGCCACCAAGCCAAGACCGCAACACTAAAGAGGAGTGTCCATATTCACCCAGGATATTCACACCTCCAGGCTAGTTGCCCAACACGATGCATCTGAAATTCTCCAGGTGCAACTAACACTAGGTAAGACTGCAATCCAAATTGTAGCTTGTTATAGATCCCCCACCATGCCCCAAGATTCTCACTACACCTTTCTAAACATACTGGAAAATATTAAGATACAACCTAATACTGGGTGATTTTTAACTACCCTGCCATTAACTGGGAGAACTCCTTTGGTACCAACACCTTTTCCCAATGGTTCTTGGAATTCATAAATTCCAAAGCCTGGATCAACTAATCCATTGTCCCACCAGGGGCTCCAATGTCCTAGACCTGGTCATTACCAACATGGGAGATGTTCCACACCAGTGGTCACCCCCTCATTGGTCAGATCTGACCATAAGCAAATCACCCTTGGCATCCACATCCCACCCCCAGTACAGAAACCCCCATAAAAAGCTTCTCCAAAGCCAGCGTTATGATGCTCAAGTCAGAAGTGACTAACTTCATGACACCCATGCAGACGGGAACCAAAAGTTGACTGCTGAGTCCTACACAAAGGCCTTGTACAAGCACATCCACTTGTGCATGAATCGTGCCATCCCAAATAGAACCAAGATGCTCTTCTTCAAAAAAAAAAAAAAGGAAGCCAATCTGGTGGTCTTCTGTTATAAACAAACTGTACAACAGAAGGAAGAAACTGTTGCAGAAGAGGAAAATCCCAGGATGCAAAAGGCTCCCTTACCAGCCTCAGTAGGAAGCTGAGATCCCTTATAAAATCCTCCATAGCTAGTTACGAAAATAAAATTGCCAAAGATTCCAAAGACAACCACAAGGCATTCTATAGTTATGTCAAAAATCTAAAAGGCGATACTCTGATCTGCTCTGAGCTACAACAGAATGACATTAAATATACTGATCCCAAGGATATTGCCAATATACTGGCAGATCTTAGTGCAAACTTCACCCCCCCTAAAGGGCCCATCTCAGTACCAAAAGATTGCCAAATTCCGGTAATCATGGCCACACAGGTAGAAACCACACTCTCCAAAGCTAAGAATACAGCATCCATGGGACCAGATGGCATCCTGGGCTGTGTACTACATGAACTGGCACCTCACCCAAGTATCATGTTTAATCGTAGCCTCAGCTCAGGCTTCGTGCCCACTGAGTGGCGCACAGCTACAGTTATCCTACTCCACAGGGGGGGATCCACCTTGGATCCAGGTAACTACCATCCCATCAGTCTGACAAGCCTGATCTGCAAGGGCATTTAAAGCATTATCATGGAATTTATAAACCAAGACCTTGGCAACCTTCAAACACTGGACCCCACCCAGTTTGGGTTCGTGAAGGGACTATTTTGTCTCCTGAACCTGATTGACTTCTTTGACTCGGTCTCCAGAGCTGTGGACGAGGGTAAGGCAGTACACACAGCCTATCTGGACCTTGCCAAGGCCTCTGACACCACCCCCCCACTCTGGAATCTTAGATAAACTTATTAAGCTGGGCATAAATCCCTACGTCACTCGCTGGGTTGCCAACTGGCTTACTGACGGAACCCAGACTAAAAGTAGCAGACTCCAAATCCAGCTCGTGACAAGTGGAGTACCTCAGGGTTCAGTTCTGGGACTGCTCTTGTTTGGCATCTACTTCAGTACAGGCCAACACTAAGGGACTCTGGCTAACAAAGTTCGCAGAGGACTGCAAACTGGGAGCCATTATTGAATCCCCAAATGATGTGGATATTCTACAAAAGGGCCTTACAGAAACAGATGCTTGGTGTGAGCCATGGGCTCTAGCTTAATGCCAAGAAATGTATAGTTATCCCCTTTGGGAAAAATCATGTACCCATGAATTACCACATAGGTGGCAGTGCACTAAACACGAAGTGTGATGAGAGACTTGGGGACACAGGTGGACAGTGGTCTCAACCTTCGATAACCACATTGCCACAACAGTCAGGAAATCCCATCACTAAGGGCTTTTAATCCAGAAAAAAAATTTCGTTGTCCCACTGTACTCATCCCTCATTAGACCCATTATAGAGTACAACGCCCCATTTGGTATGCACCTCACAAGACATCTGCAGCAGCTGGAAAGGCCGCAGAAATACCTTACTATAAAAGAATCACAGGCCTAAAGCAGATGCCCTATACTGACCATCTAAAAAAAACTCCAGCTATACTCTGCATATTGTCTACTCAGAGGCAATCTCTGCTTAACATATACAGGGCCATGTCAAACTCTAAGCTGTTGGACATGCTCCACTTAAAGAAATCCCAATCCCTCAGAGCCACACGTTCCAGGGATCTAAACCTTGTCATCACAATTAACAAAACATGCTGGAGGGATAGGTTCCTGACCCAGCGACTCCCCATACTCTGGAATAGACTGCCCACACATGTCAAGCGGAGCACCTCCTTGGCCCCTTTCAAAAGGAACCTTCACGATTGGATGGGAGATGGGAAATTCACCCCGGGGATCACGTCGGTTGCCCTGCTAGACAGAGGTCCAGGGAAGTAAATATTGTGGGAAGAAATATCCAGGGAATTGTTATGGCTAGGGCTGATAGCCTAGTACCAACCTATGAACCTAAGCTGTCTCAAAATGTTCCAAAACACTAATGTCCTTTCCTGGTTTTATGTGGTATAACAATATCTGCAAATAGAGCCAGATTTTCTTGGCTACCATACCAGTCATGTCGTTGAATTTCCAAGTCCCTTATTTTCTTTGTCAGTGGTTCTAAATCTAATGCAAGTAGCAAAAGGGAGAGAGGACACTTCTGCTTCAGCAGAGGAACCAGGCAGGGATTTATCAGAGGAACCCGCCCACTTTCATTTTCACCTGTGATCAACCTTATAATTTTATCAGCGAATGCAAATTGTCCATTTCACAAAATCCTAGCTTTTTCTGTCCAATGCTTTTTCTGCATCAAAGCCCAACAACAACAGTGGTATTTTCTTACATTCTGCTTGCCTCTAAATCTTTGGTGTTCTGGTAATATTGTGAAATGTTTGCTTCCTCTCCACAAAATCACATTGATGCATATCTATCAAGTTTGGCATCACTTTTGCCATTCTTTTAGCCATTATAGACTTAAATGTTTTATAATTGTGGTTTAGTGTTTGAAATGAGCCTATATGTAGCTGGATCTGATGGACCTTTACCATCTTAAGGTGTTGCAGCTGCCATCACTTTTTTTTTTTTTTTTTTTTTTTTTGGGATATTGGTACTACTGTTAAACAAAACATTCTGCATCTTTCATTTTTTCCCTCATAGTTTCCAGAATTCCACAGGAATACAATCTGTTCTTGGGGGCTTTCCTGTATATTGATTATACATCACCATTTTTATTTAGTCTCCTCCTATCCTAACTGTTAGTAATAGTCTCGTCTACCTCTAACCGTGGCTTGTTTAATTTTTTGTAAACATAGTTGTACCTTTTCTTGATTTTTTTGTTTTCCATATTTCTCTTTTATACATTCTTTCATAGAATTTCCAAAATATTTCTAATACTTCTACAGGATCTCTCATCTTCCTTGTTTACAGGTTCCCTAAGCTTTGCAATAGCTTTTACTCATGTCTGTTGCCTTGAGTCGTTGTGCTAAAAGTTTTTGTGCCCTGGAATTATCAAAATAGTTGCTTAACAGCAGTCTTTCTAAACTCCTGCATATTATCAAGGTAATCCCTTATTTTCTGTTTATCATTCTGCAGTTGCCCTCTCCTTCTGTGGGATTCCATCTATTTTTGCAATACTTAAACATTAGTCAGTCCCTCTAAAGTTTACTACTTAACCATAGCTCCACTTCTGTTATTTCCACCCCCTTCTTTTTTTAAACTCCACTTTGTAATGTATCCCACTGCCTAGCTATATTTTCAAAATAAATTTCTATCTTCTCTTAACGGCTCCTGAATAATTTCCACTATCCATTCCTTAAATTACTCTCTTCATCAGATAGTTGGAAAGAGCCAGAGTCTCACACTTGTTTCATTACCTTGTGTTTTTATTTTAGTTGTTGGTGCATTATCTGAAGTAGTTATTGGGTGAGTATCAAGACCTTCATTTAAATTGCTCTTGTTCTTGTGAAATGTAAATTATGTCTAGCCTAGCCCAGTTTTTGTTTCTTAAATAATATGATAATTCACTCTGAACTCCTAGTACTGAATTCACGTCTTCCATGCCAAACATTTTCATAAATGATCTAAGGCCAGTCTTGAACCCAAGCACCTCAATCAGTTTGGGAAACTGACAAAATTCCAGATGGTTATAGTACAGTCCATTTTTCCTCTTCTGCGGAAGGACAGTTGGATGTACTGCATAGGTTTCCAGGATATTTACTATCATATGTCCCGGTGAATTCTCTGTTTCTGGAAGCCAGTCACCTTCAGTTAAAGCACTGCCCTGTGATTTGCCACAGCCCCAGGGTGTTCACCAAATGCATGGCAGTGATAGCATATCTGAGGCTGCATAGGTTCCAGGTGTTGCCATATTTGGATAACTGGCTGCTCAATGCACCAACCAAGCATCTTACTAGTTCAGTGCAATGACTTCTTGCTCCACCTTGCCCTGCAACTGGGAATCTGTCAGTCTTACCAAGAGTGTGCCAAGATTGTTTATTGAATGCCACCTGAACAGAATTTCTCAGACTTTTGCAATCCAGAATATTCTCACTGCATTGGGTAGCTTCAGACACATCATCCTTGTCCCCAAGCAAGATGTACTGTCTGGCTTTTTGGGTTTGATGCTGCTTCAGTCACTAGTTCTGCAAGTAGGGTGCTACATTTAGTCACTCGGACACTGTTCAATGGCCCTTGTCTCACCCCCCCCTCTACCAGTTTGCCCTGCACCAATATGCAGGAAGTGTATCAGTTGGTAGTAGACTTCCCTCATAGTGTCATGGGGGTTGCCCATTCTCCTCGCAATCCCTGATTGCATCCATGGTTACCAAGGCTTTCCTTCAAGGATGGTGAACCTTTTGAAGAGAAGGTGGTTCAGGGTCCTTTGTTTACAACAGGAGCCAATTTTCTTGCCAATGTTTTGGAGATGAGGGCACATTGTCCAGGACCCTCTCCTTAATGCTGTGATCTCCATCCAGACAGACATTAATGCTGTGATCTCCATCCAGACAGACATGATGGTGATCTGGTATATCAGCAAGCAGGAAAGAACCTGATGTCCTTTCTGCTGGAAGCCATGAGTGTGTGGCAGTGGACAGTGTCTTTCTTTCTGTTTCTTCTCTTAACTGCAGTGCACATCTATGGGACTTCTGTGTTCCGGCAGATGAGCTGAACAGGACTGTTTTGTCCCATGATGTAGATTTTCAGTCCTTAGAACAACATTGCTGCACTCTTGCTTGCTACTTAAGTGTAGCAGTTACTGTCTGCAGGGTCAGACACCAAGGGACAGTGTAGTCCATATTTGGCCCCTGAGTCTACTTTGCCTTTTCCACCCCTTCCTGTAATTTAGTTTCTTTAGAAAGAAGGTACAAGGGTAAAGGAATACTCATTGCCCACTTATGGCCTTGGCGAGTACCCATTCCTCTGGTCTCATCTAGTATATCCACACTGGGCTTTAGACTGTCATCTAGAGCTTCTCTATCACATGTCCAGTCAGCTTTATAGAGACTGGAAATGCTGAAGTTAGATGCATGGTTTCCTTAATTATAATAGTGACCAGGGATGCTGAGCTGTTCCAGTTTTTCAGAATTTGTCTTCATGGAAACCAAATACCAGGATCTCAGTAAGTTGAGAAGGTTTACCATATGGGGTTCAATTCCTTCTCTGCCCCTCTTCCATCAGTTTTATATTTTGGCAAGAGGCATCTCTCAAAGGATCCAGCTTCACCACCATCAAAGTACAGTTGGCAACTATTTCTAATTTTCATGCAGGGCAGAATGAAACTGTTATTGCTTTCCTCAAAATTTAAAAAAAGCAAAGCCAGCACCAACAGAGCGTATGTTTTCTTTTATTGTGGCCACACCATGAAAAATCAGGCTGGTTTCGGCAACCAACCAAGCCTTCATCAGTGAAGGCTTGGTTGCCGAAACCCATCTGATCCCTCTGTCTCCTATTCAGCCTTATAATTTTTTCAGGAAAGGTAAATGCTTCTATTGCCCTGCTCATAATGTCCCAGGTTACTTTGTCAAATGCTTTCTCTGCATCAAGACCCACCAACAACAATGGTATTTTCTTGCATTCTTCTTCCCTCTGGATCATCGGGGTTCTGTTGGTCATATATTTGTCTCCCCTCCACAAAACCACATTGTTCCATATGTCAGTTTTTGTCATTACATTTGCCGTTCTTTTAGCTGTTATAGACCCACTTTATAATCATGGGTTTAGTATTGAAATGGGCCTGTATGAAGTTGGATCAAATAGATCCTTACTCTCTTTAGATATTGCCACTGTTTTCTTTCAGGACGGTGGTACGTCTCCTCTTAAGATGTTAAACAAACCCTTCCAAGTCTTTGTCATTTTTTTTTCCTCCCAGCTTCCAAACTTCCACAGGAATTCCTGTAGATTGGTTAAGGTTGGGAGGGTCGCTTAATGGTTAAGGTTTTTGCCTTACAAACACAAGGTGCAGGGTTTGAGTCTCACAACAAATAATTGGCTAGGCTTAAAATGGCTCGCAAGGGCAGTTGGCTTAGTACTAACCTATGAACCTATGTTATACATCACAATTTTGATCTATTCCCCTCCTGTCCTGTTAGTAATTGAGACTCCTCTACCTCTAACCTTGGCATATTTAATTCTTCCATAAATGTTTCCATTTGTATCTTTTCTTGATTTCATATTTCTCTGCTTTATAGGGAGACTTGTAGAATTTCTGAAGTATTTCTAATACCTCTAAAGGACCTTTTGTTATCTTCGTTAGAGGCACCCTAAGTTTGGAGGCAGCCCTTTCTGCTTTCTGTTGCCAGAGTTATTGCGCTACAAGTTTTTGTGCTCTAGTGTTAGGAAAAAAGTTGCGTCACAGCAGTCTAAGCTTGTGCATATTATTGAGGCAATCCCTTATTTTCTGCCTAGCATTCTGCAGTTGATCCTGATGTTAGTGTTTCACTGTTGCAGTCATTACACTTAGGTTATCCTGCTGGCAAGCTACCCACAGTCGGCCCGAGTTCTAAAGTCTAGGTCCGGCGTCGGTTGATGTCGCCTCTTCCCTGACGTCAGTGCACCAGGGGTATAAAAGATGCAACAGACGCCATTTTCTTCAGTCTTTTTTGCTGCGCGGTGCCCGAAGCAAAAGCAGTTTGCAAGTGCCAGTCGGCAGACTCCTGAGATTTTCGAAATAGAGTTTCAGAACCGAAGTCTTCAATAAAGCTAAGTAGCCCGTTGGGGAAACTTTTTTTCTTGCTCCAGGCCGATGTCAGTAAAGGTTAACAATTGTATTTCTTGTGGGAAGCAAATACCTCACAAGGACTTTCACTCTTACTGTATTCCTTGCCTAGGCCCTGATCACGACATTACTAGTTGTCGGTTTTGTGCTAGATTCAACAAACGCACTATTAAACATCTGTTTGATTTTTGCTTTACATTATTTTGGCCGAAGGTTTAATTAGATCATGCCATCGGAACAACCGACCGGAATTCATAAAAAGCACAGACAAGGAAAAGGACAGGCATCCGAGGTCGAAAACAGACTAAGCCTCTTCTAGGCCAGTCACCGGTTCTCAGTGAGGCGCTTTCGCAGCCCCTGGCTCCCACTACCTCAGAGCCACAAGCTTTATCCGAATCCCACGTGGAGACAACTAGGCCTCTGGATACTCAAGGTATTGGGCCTATGGAAACTATTCCCTCAGATGAGTCTGGAGCCGCTGAGCAGGCATCTGTTTCGGAGGGTGTTTTCAGACCTTCACAGCTTACTATCAAGTCCTCTGCAGCAGCCCAAGGTACAGTCAAAGACACCATTAAAGACAAGGAAACAAGTACAGCATTCTCCTGGACAGTCATCCATGCCAAAGAAACAGATGCTTAAAATGTCCGAAGACTTAATTACTTTGATCAGGGGTTCCCATCCCCCTCCTGATAAAAGGCTTAGGCAAGACGCTGATTATGATTCCTCTGACCAGGTTTCTATTTTCTGATTCCCCTTCAGATCAGGGTTATTCTCTCCCTCCCTATGAGGACTCTGATGCTGAAGAATCTATACCTTCAGCCTCTCCACCTGAGGATTATTCTTTTGGGGGAACTCTACACACCATGAGGGAGCATTTCCACTGGGAGAGCCAGGATTATTCAGAAGCCAAGAAAAGGTTCAGATTTTCTTTTACTGCCTCGACACAGGCCCCTAGCTATCCCCCCCTTTGCTTGATATTGGTTTCTCTGAATCCAGTCTGTCTCCTGATTCTTTACCCCCTGCACCAGTCAAGCCAGACAGGTATCACAGGGTCCCTGACTCTCATAAATTTCTTTATAAAAACCCTGCTGCTGACCCAGAAACAATTCCTCAGGGTCCCAAAGGGGTTAAGGCTTCCACTGCAAAAAAAACCCTGTCCCCTCTGATAGGGATTCTAGAGCTCTGGATAAATGGGGGGAAAAAAGTTTACACTTCTGCTACTTTAGCTGTAAGGGCTTTAAACTGCCAGTTTCACATGCTAAAATACCAACAGTACCTTATGTCTTTGTTAAAACAGAAAATGCTTACAAACTCGGAAAATCCTGACAAGGAAATGCAGGAATTATTGCATGCAGCTGAACAAGTGGGAAAGCATACTTTGCAATATGGTTTTGATTCATTAGAGGCTTCTTGCAGAGCTGCAGTTACAGGCTCTGTCATTAGAAGGCATGCTTGGTTGAAAGAACAAAGTTTACTTGAACATGTTAAAGTAAAATGATTGTTTGCTCCACTACAGCATGATACTTTGGTGTTAAGGCAGAAGAGGTGTTAAAGAAAATGGAGGATAAAGCAAAATCTATGCAGACAGTAAAGGATTTCTTAAAGGTTCAACCACCTAGGTTTAGTAGAAACTGGCCTTCAAAAAATTGGTCCTTTCAGGTCTCAGGCCACAAAGAGGCAGATACAGATGCCAGAGAGGCAGATCTCTGCCCCAAGGATCCTACAGACCTAAACAATGGGGTGCTTCTACCCCAAAGGAGAAGACAAATCACAACCTTGCAGGAAACGGTCCCAATGACTTCCCTCTACAAAGGCCAAGCACTTACCCTAGGGGGGAAAACTAGCACTTTTTGCACAAAATTGGCACATAATCACCCAGAACAAATAGGTGCTGAATATAGTTACTCAAGGTTACAGGTTCCACTTTCACACTCTTCCAAAATCAAAAGGTATGCTGAACCTGCCACAAAACCAATGGGTAGAGGCACAAAAGGAAATTGCTGCTCTCATGGACATGGGAGCTATTCAAAGTGTACCACGGCAAGGACAAGGATTTTAGTCGAGACTTTTCCTGGTACCCAGAAAGGACAAAGCCTGGAGACCAATACTGGACTTGTCAATCCTAAATACATTCCTGGATGTTCCAAAATTCAAAATGTCAACTTCTACCCATGCTGGGCAAGAAGGCTTGGCTAGTTGCTTTGGACCTCAAGGAGGCATACCTGCATGTCCCAATCAGGCAGTCTTGCAGAAGATACCACAGATTCATAGCTGGCTCAGTGCATTACCAATTCTCTGCACTGCCCTTTGGCTTATCTACTGCGCCCAGGGTCTTCACAAACTGTCTGGCACCAGTAATTGCATTTTGCAGACAAAGAGTAATTCAAATATATCCCTACTTGGACAACTGCCTTTTTCAAGCAGAGAGCAAGGACATTGTACCAAGAGATCTGGCGTTTGTAAAAACATTACTAATTTGCCTAGGGTACACTGTAAACGAAAAGAAATCAAAACTAGTGCCCTCTCGAGGTAATATTCCTGGGTGCAAGCTTAAATACAACTGCCCAGATGGCTCATCTCCCGCCAGACAGACAAAGGCAACTGACTCATTACTTTCAAATGATGGCAACAAAGACCCAGCTCCCTGCAAGAAAAATTCTGCAGGCCCTGGGTTTCATGGCATCCTGCATTCTATTAATTCCATATGCAAGACTGCATATGAGGAAACTACAGTGGTATCTGAAAAGTGTTTGGACTCAACATTGCTACAGCCTGGAAACAATAACTATAATTTCCTGTCTACAACAGGAGTTCCTATGGTGGTCCCAGGCCTGTCACCTCAACAAGGGATAGCCCCTCACCTTGCCCACAGCCAGGCAGACAATAACGGATGCATCGGATTATGCCTGGGGGGCACACATGGCAGGAAAATGTATTCAGGGCATGTGGCCCAAGGAACAAATGCATCTTCACGTTAATCAAAAGAGGTGCTAGTTGTACAGAATGCCCTGACAGCTTTCAAGGATCTACTACATCCAGGACAACTATTACTAAAGACCGACGGCACCACAGTTATGTGGTACATAAACAAACAAGGGGGCACACATTCCTACCCACTCTGCAGGCAAGCCATGATTTTGTGGAACACGGCACTGACCTACTAAGTACATCTGCAGGCACAATTCCTGCCAGGAAAGAAAAACACACTGGCAGACTAAGCAGAAATCTCATGGATCCACACGAATGGAAACTAAATCCACAGGTTTTCAGCATGATAACAAGGAAATGGGGATGCCCAGACATGGATCTTTTTGCCTCCCCACACAACTGCCAACTACAGAAATTCTACACAAGGACTTCTTACTCACAAGCATGGAAAGTTGATGCTCTTTCATTAATCTGAGAAACCCTGAAAGTTTGCCTTCCCTCCACTGCCTCCTCTTCCCAAGGTACTCCTAAAGTCAGACAAGAAGCCAAAAATGATCCCGATTGCCCCAGACTGGCCACGCCAGCACTGGAACCCAATCCTAAAGAGCTTCTCAAGGCCCAGCCTGGCCTTTACCTCAAATTCCTCATCTACTGACTCAACAAAACAACCAGATTCTACACTGTCAACTCGGAACCTTAAATCTGGCTGCATGGCAGATTGTATAGTCACTCTAACCACACCTCTCTCTAAAGCTGTTATGAATGTCATTTTAGAAGCCAGGAGGCCCAGCACTAGGAAATCCTATGCAGAAAAATGGAAGAGATTCTGTGCTTGGAACCAGGCCCAAGGACTCGAACCACTTGTTCCAAATATACCTCAGATTTTACAATACTTAACTGAGATGCTGAACAAAGCCCTATCCTTTTCATCTATTAAAGATCCATGTCTCTGCCATTTCAGCTCATTACAATACGGAACCTCCTATTTTTTCGCATCCACTACTAAGCCAGTACCTCAGCGGGGCAAGAAACATAAGACCCCCAAGGAGAGCACCAATACCTACTTGGGACCTCAATTTTGTTTTAGAAAAACTCACCGTTTCCTTTTGGGCCAGCCAACACAGCTGATATAAAATTCTTATGGAAAACTGCTCTGCTCCTAGCAATAACTTCAGCAAGAAGAGTCTCAAGAGTTACAGGCACTAATGGCAGTGGAACCTTTCATCATTTTTCATCAGGACAAGGTCTCTAAGGACAAACCCAACGTTTATGCTGAAGGTGGTTTCTAGTGTGGCTCTTAACCAAACTATATTCATTTGCCAACCTTCTATCCAAATCCCCAGAATAAAGGGGAGAGACTGCTGCACACTTTGGACATACATGGGCAGCTACGATTCTACTTGGGCAAAACAAAAGCTTTCAGAAAAAACTGAGCAGCTGTTTGTAGCTTATGCTGCAGGATCACAAGGAAAGCCTATCGAAGCATCCAGTTTCAGAATGGATAGGACACTGCATTCGCTTCTGCTATGCACATCATGGCAAATCAGTGCCGAAGAGCATTAGGCCATATTCTACACGAGCAGCAGCCACTTCAGCAGCTTTTCTCTGGGGAGTACCAACCAAAGACATTTTAGAAGCTGCAACCTGGAGTTCAGTGCACACCTTCACAAAGCACTACCACTTACCTCTCTACTCTACTCTAAATCCAGAGCAGGCTTTGCCACTGCAGTCCTGCAGGGCCTGGTAGCCTCTCCTAATCCTATTTAGGCCCAGTCACCCAACCTCAGCTTTGGGATTCAACCCATGTGTAATGACCAACAGTGAAACATGGTGAACATTAGTACAGTTGTGTACCTACCATAAATGTAGATGTTAGTGTATTCACTGTTGCAGTCCAGGTTACATTGCTGGGACTTTTCTGTACTTCTCAACTCTATACAACCTATGTGGTGTATTTGCTAGTAGATGAAGGAAATGTTTAGTTTTATACATGCTTATTTTTTTTGGCATTATTTTTTCCAGCCTTTCCTATTTGGGGGCACCTGACATCTGGGGCAAGAAACTGAAGAAAATGGCGTCTGTTGCATCTTTTATACCCCTGGCGCACTGATGCAAGGGAAGAGGCGACATCAACCGACGCCGGACCTAGACTTTGGAACTCTGGCTGACTGAGGGTAGCCTGCCAGCAGGATAACCCAAGTGTAATGACTGCAACAGTGAGTACACTCTAACATCTACATTTATGGTAGGTACACAGCTGTACTTTCTTCTGAGACCCCCCCCCCCCCATTCTGTAATACTTTCACATTTTCTCAGTCCATCTAAGTCTTGTTACTTAACTATAGCTCCCTTTCTTTTATTTCTGTTTTTAAACTCACCCTTAATTTTACCCCACTTCTTGGCTGTATCTTTAGAAGAAATTTCTGTCATCTCTAACAGCTCTTGAATAATGTCCATTACCCATTCCTTTAAATTCCTCTTTTCAACAAATGGGTGGGAAAGCACTCTTGTCTTATTTTTATTTCATTAACCTGTGTCTTTATTTTGGCTATACTGGCACATGATATGAAATAGTGTTTGGGTTAGTATCAAGACATTTAATTTGCACATGTTCCTGTAAAATGTAAATTGTCCAGCCTAGTCCAGTTTTTATATTTTGGGAAATGTGCAAATTCACTCAACTCCTATTACTAAATTCACGTCTTCCATGCCAAATTATTTAATAAATTTCTTCAAAAACCTACTCTCATTTGTTAATTATCACATTCTGGGCCCCCAGACACACCCTCAGTGCTGCAAATCAAGTTCCAGACCTGTAAGTAATATTCCTTGCTGAAAACTGATGATTTCTCCCAGAATGGTCTTGCATTCCGCCTAAAACTGCTGTAATGGAGCTTAAATACATGCCAGTGTAATCCTCCTCCCTTGCCATTAGCCCCTTAGCACTACAAATCTGCCTTTTTTTTTTTTTTAACCTTTTTCTATCACTGTTAGAGGTTCTCCTGCAATTTTAATACAAGTACTCCTCTTTTTTCCTTTGTTCTAAGTATTCTGCTGAATAAGCATCCTGAAAACCTTTCTCTCTCTCTCTCTCTCTGTATATATATATATATATATATTATATATATATATATATATATATATATATATATATATATATATATGTATATATATATATCTCAATATAAAACTTTTTTTTTTTTTTTTTTTTTTTTTTTTTTTTTAAATAATAGTTCACTACTCTCTATTTGTCTGAGGCCATTTACAGTTAGACATTAAAGGTACGCTGTTTGGCAGGTTGAAATTTTTATACAGTTTCTTGTCATATCCATTTGAGTCTGTCACATCTTATAAAACCTTGTTTTATTGAAAGCCCTCAAACAAAAACAAAACACCCCATTATCCTCTAAAACCTATTAACTTAATACTAACACACAACTATGTACACCTTCAAATGTTAGATGTTCTGTACTCCTATCTCGCCTTCATTCTTGCATAATGGGTTCGGAGCTGATCTTCTGCTCTGACTTTGACTATTACAAAGCTCAGTCTCTTAGTTGGCTCGTAGCAAGGTAGGTATCCCATAGTGCACTAGTAAGAATCCCCAGATCTTGTTTGCCGCGTCTAAGAGTTCAGAAGTGCTTCTTGCTTGGCCAAGTTGCATATTCATTTTATTATTGTAGTTTTATCGATATTTTTTCATATAAAATAACTTTATTTACTTAGTCTTGGTGATTTAGGTTTTCATAGGTAAAGTGTGTTTTGCTAAATTTACGTAGTTAGTGTTGAGAACTTGTTGGCCATTGTTAGGCTAGTTTTTTGTTCTCTGTGTGGTATCCTTCTGTGTACTAGTTTTATGACACGGTTCCTATTACTGTAGGTCCGTGTTTGGGTTAAGACTTTTTTTTTTTGTCTCATTTTCAGTACTATAGTATATTTTGTGCAGTGTCATTTACTGTTATTGACTAGTTTTTGCCTGCTGTTTGAGATTTACTATTTGTGATTTTTCTGACTTGCCTTCTTTCCTTTTTCTGCAGCTAGGTCCGTTTTAAGTTGGAGGACCTAATCCTCTTTTCTCCTGTGTGTGTGAGTTTAGCAGGGCTAGGCCTGTGTAAGTTAGAGGACCTAGTCCTCTTATATTGTGTGTAGCTTCTTAAAGGGCGAGGCCTGTTTGTTAGAGGACCTTGTCTTCTCTTCTGTTTTATAGAACTTCCTTTTGTAGACATGTCTGAGTCCAAAGATCATAAACCTTCGGGTTTTTAAAAAGTGCCTTAAGTGCTCCCAAAAGATGTCCATTACTGATGGGCACAGTAATTGCGTTTACTGCCTTGGAGCTGTTCACCTACAGGAAACTTGTTCTTTCTGTCACTCCTTCAGCTCCAGAGTTCTCCAGGAAAGAAAGAACAAACTAATATGTTAAGGTCTCCGTAGTCCTTCCTTCAAGGAGGACTTGGCCAGCTCTTCTTTTTCTTCCAAGTCTCACTCATCAAAGAAAGAGGAGGTCAAGTCGGCCAAGAGACATTTTCCTGTACCGACTATTGTCTGAATCTTCTCAGAAAACTTTGAAATTGGATAAGCCTTCTACCTCTTCGGCTCCACTGTCCTGAGCCAGTCGAGGTTATCGATGTTGACACTGCAGTGTCGGCTCCAAGTCTGTTGGAGCAGACTACTGATAAATTGCATCTGAGCTAGTTCAGAGAGCTATTGCTAGTCTCCCCAACTTTACGATCTCCCATTTTACAGAGATCTAGGTCACCTACCCTGTCATCCAGATCCTCCAAGAGCCTTTCGGAAGAGGACGTAGAAAGTAGTGCCAGTCTGTTCTGGAGCCATCTAAGACCATTCTCCCTGTTAGTCCTACAGAGCTGGTGATTTTGGTGGCGCTTGTTGTGGAACCCTCTGTTCCAGCTCCCTTTGTGGTTGACTCTGAGCTGAGTTCTGCTCAGAGACTTTCGATGCCGTCCTTGCTGTCTAGGAGTCTAAGCTCATCAGTCGGCCCCGACAGGGACGCTTGGACCCGAACCTCTTCAGTGCCAATTCTACCTCTCTGTGCGTTGGCTAGGTTGAGCTTGGACCCTACATCATCTTGGTGCCCATCGCTTTGGAACAGAGGGCTGCCTCCATTTCCCCAGAACTGGGGCTGTCCTCGGAGCCAGAGAGCTCTGCATTTGAGATTGAGGAGCATGTTGTCTCTGTTCGCGCACAAGGGTACCAATACTCTTTCCCCCCCTCAAGCACCGACCCTCTGTCTCAGCACCATCTTTCTTGACAGCAGAGACTCGCAGCCTCAGGATCCCCTGCAGGATACCAATACTCTTCCCCCTCAAGCACTGACCCGTCTGTCTTAGCACCATCTTTTTTGACAGCAGAGACCCGCAGCCAAAGGAGCCCCCGTTGGGTGGCACAGTCTTTCAGGACCTCCCCAGAATACCCTTCTGAGGAGCCCCCTCGGAAGAGGAAATGCAAGAGGAAGCATGTAAACTCCCCGGATGAGTCCATCACTTCTGACACTGACCTTAGAGTCGGAAGGGTCCCCCAGGTCGTCCTCTGATATCTTCTTTGTAGATATCTTGGAGATCCTGAAGCAGAGAGGTGGTTGGCCCACTGTCACCCCTTCTGATGGGTCTGTGTTACCTGAAGGCTTTTGGGTCTCAACCTTCAGCCTCTTGGGTGTCTCCACCTTTTGATGAACTCCTGGACCTAGTTGGTCGAAAGGTGTGGGGAAACTCCTGATGCCATGGAACTAGTCCCCAGCAAATTCCTCTCTGCTTCTAAAGAGAGAGTTCTTGACCAAGGGTGTGCCTGTAGATGCCATGGTGGTGGCGGCGGCAGCAGCCACCAAGAAGGAACTAATGGAGACTTCTACATCTGTCCATCCACCGAACAAGGAGTCTGGAATGATGGATAGATACAGGAAGCGTATCTTCTCTACAGTGACTTTTTTAATTCTCAGATCGCTCAACTATCTTGCACATTTTACTAGGCTTGAGAGAGAGCTTCTCAAGGAGCTAGGAGATGCTCTTCAAGGTACATCAACTGAAGGAGTCTCTGAGCAAGTTACTGCTCAGTTGTCCACCTTAAACTCCATTGTGAACTCCTCCCATGAAGCTGATTTCCTACGCAGCTGACTGAGCAAGTAGGTCAGCGAGTTCAGGAGTTTTCCTTGAGAGACACTCTGGATGCGCTTGTGTAATTTTGCAGAGCACTTCAAGTCTACCTTTACCAATGCACCCCCTTCGGTGGTTCTTTGTTTGGATCAAAGGTAAAAGATACTCGCCAGGTGCGAACAGGAAGGGAAAACTCTCTGCCATGGGAGTAAGTTTTACTTTCCCTTCTAGACCATATCCCAAGGGTCAGAGAGGTGGGAAAATGCGAGTCAAGAAGTCCCAGAGATTTTTCCCGGACACGCAAGGTGATTCCTCCTTCAGAGGCAGGGGAGGAGGAGCTAATGGTAGACATCACCCTAGAGGCAGGGTTGGTCCGCAAAACCAGGGTGGCCATGATTCCTTTCGTGGCTGTCCCTATCAGTGCTCCTGATGTGGGGCCCAGCTGTGCTTCTCTGGACCCAGTCAGGGGTCTCTTAACTTTGTATCCAGAAGTCTGGCTCGACATCGCCCAAGACAAGTGGGTACAAAGAATAATCACCAGAAGATACTCCATACCCTTCTTTTTTCCACCCCATACACCCAAGAAGATCCCAGATGTTCCACCCAATCACAGTGATCAAGCAACTGTAGAAGTTCAAACGTTGCTCTCAAGAGTGTCATCCAAACTGTCCCTGCAGACCAGATAAGATTCGGAACTTACTCCCGATTCTTTAGTGCCGAAACGAACAGGGGACTGGAGGCCCAACGTGAACCTCAGCAACCTAAACAAATCTGTAAAGAAGGCCAAGTTCTGAATGGTAACCCTGCAGTCTCTACTCCCTCTATTGGGGAAGACAATCGGATGTGCTCCATAGACCTCCAAGATGCATACTACCACATAAAAATGGACAAAGCATTGAGTCGTCTACGCTTCGGGCTGGGAGCCAGTTATTACCAATTTCGTGCTCTGCCCTTTGGTCTCACCACAGTCCCCAGGGTGTTCAAATGCATGGTGGTAGTGACAGCTCAATTGAGACGTCTATTCCAAGTGTTTCCGTACCTGGACGACTCCTGACCACCACCAGGCACCTACTCCTACAAGCCAGGGATTCGACTATCCAGCTCTGTACCCAGTTGGGGATTACAGTAAATTGGGAAAAGTCTGCCTTGTTGCCCTCTCAATTTGTGACTTTATAGGCACAGAAATACACAGTTGCCATGATGGCTAGTCTTTCTGCAGACAGAATTCAAAACCTCAGACAACCGACTTGCAGCTTACTTCCTGTACAAAAGTCAAGACAAAGTGCTGAAACTCTTGGGGATCATGGCTTCTACCATAAATGTAGTTCCATTAACCAGATTGCATATGTAAATTCTTCAATGGCTACTTTTTTTCCCCAGTGGTCTCCAATAACTGCCTCCATCTCATATTCTCATAACGGAGGCTTGCAAAAAGGACCTTCGTTGGTGGATTCAGCCCGGTCAGCTTATGACAGGAATTCCTTCCTTCCTCCCCCTCCAACTAGTTGCTATTGTGACCACTGATGCCTCCCAGATAGGGTGGTGGGGGCATTATTTTGGCAGGACTGTCCAAGGCACATGGCAAGATCGCGAGGCTCACTTGCATGTCAGTGTCTTAGAGATAAGAGCAGTGCTTCTAGCATTGCAAGCACTTCGCGACTTTCTTCCTTTAGGGATGATAGCAATCCAGTTGGACAATGTCAGTGGTATGGTATCTAAACAAACGGAGGAACCAGATCTTACCCCCTTTGTCGAGAGGCTCTTCGTGTTTGGCAGTGGGTGATATCTTCCCAGCTTTTTCTAGTAGCAACGCACATACCGGGGACAACCAATGTGATAGCCGACCAGCTCAGCAGGGCAATCCTTGATGCCTCACGAGTGGTCTCTGAACCAGAAAGTGGTGGAACAGATTTTCTGAAAATGGGGACAGCCTTGCTGCTAGCTTTTTGACAGCCCGATCAATGCCAAATGCAGCAGCTACTTCTCCCTTATTCCCTCTCTGGGGGAGTTGCCGAGAGACGCACTTGTTCAGTATTGGCCTCTGGGACTTCTTTATGCATTTCCCCCTTTTCTACTCCTATCGAAAGTGATCCAGAAAGCAAAGTTCTTGGGAAGCAAAATGATTCTGATCACTTCTTACTGGCCTTGTCAGATTTGGTGCCTCTTTCTTGGGCCTCATCTCCTAGACTATCCATGGACTCTGGACCCAGTTCCAGACCTCTTGACACAGGCTCCCTTCACCCCTGCCTCCACACCCTCAGCTTGGCAACGTGGCTGCTCCACTTCATCCGTAGTCAGGCTTCATGGTTTTTCACCTGCAGTGACCCATATTCTTTCTTCTTCCCACAAGTCTTCCACTAGGAAGTTGTGCGCTAGCAAATGGAGAAGGTTTTCTATCTGGGCAAAGGAGAAAAATGTAGATCCTTGCACAGCATCCATCCCTTTGGTGTTAGAATTTGTAACTGAACTTTCCATCAGGGATCAGCTGCTTCTACAATTAGAGTTCAACTTGCAGCAATTTCAAATTTTCATTTGGGACAACATGTGCCTAATTTGATGGCTCACAGATTATGTAAATTCATCCTTAAAGATGTTACCTTGCTAAGACCTCCTTTTTCTGGAACCTGTATCTCCTTGATCTAAATTAATTCTGTCCAAAATCACTTCCCTGCCTTTTGAACCCACACATTCGTGTGAATTGAAGTTTGTTTTGGAAGACCATTTTTCTAGTAGCTATCGCATCCGTGAGGCGAGTTTCAGAGTTGCAAGCACTATCAAAACTCCCTTATTTGATTTTTCATAAAGACACTGTTTCCCTTTGTACAGATCCTTCATTCATCCCTAAAGTTTGCTCAAGCTAATGTGAACCAAACTATCTAACTGCCTGTATTTTTTCCAAATCATTCAAACGGTGTAGAATATAAATTTCATCAACTTGATGTTCATAGACAGAAAATTGGACTAATTGTTAGTGTCCTTTTCTGAAACTAGAATAGGTCTGCCAGTCTCTAAAGTGACTCTATCTAATTTGATTTAGAACTGTTTATCTACTCCTCCAATGGAAAGAACCTTCTGTTTAAGGGTCATTCCACAAGATCCCTGTCTGCATCTGCTGCTTTTCAAGCCAGAGTTCCAATTGACAGTGTTTGTGCAGCAGGAACTTGGGCTACCCCTCATAACCTTTACTCGTTTCAAATTGGATTTCCTCCAGAGGCAAAGCCTCCTTTGGTTCCACGGTACTCGGGAGTATATTCCCATGAGCCACTCAAGAAAAAGGGCTAGGGACCGCTGTCACATATGTAAGAATGAAGGCGAGATAAGGACTACAGAACATAAAGAAGTTATGTACTCACCATAACGTTCCATGTTTGTAGTCCATCTCACCCTTCATTCTTATGATCCTGTCCCCGTCCTGGGAAGATCTGGAGACAGGATAGTATTGCTTTTGGTAGGGTGGAGACCTTTCATTGTTTTTGTTCCTTCTGGATAACCTTTTCTATCGCTCTTTTTTTTTTTTGTTTAGTTTGCAGCAAACAAGATCTGGGGATTCTTACTAGTGCACTATGGGGATACATACCTTGCCACGAGACAACTAAGACTTTGATCTTTGTAATCAGCTGAGTTGGAGCAGAGGATAGGCTCTGAACCCATATGCAAGAATGAAGGGAGAGAGGGGCTACAAACATGGAAAGTTATGGTGTACCCTGTGCTTATTACAAAGTATTGATTTGGTTTTGTCTCTTTTTTTTTTTTTTTTTTTTTTTTTTTTATAGCTCTCCCATCTGGGAAAACACCTGAATGTTTTCAGAGAACATCTACATTGGAAAAACCTCTGCTTTCAGAGAACGTGGTCTCTTAGCCAAATTATGTGTGTCTGTGTGTGTGTGTCTGTGTGTGTGTGTCTGTGTGTGTGTGTGTGTGTGTGTGTGTGTGTCTGTGTGTGTGTGTGTCTGTGTGTGTGTCTGTGTGTGTGTGTGTCTGTGTGTGTGTGTGTGTGTGTCTGTGTGTGTGTGTGTGTCTGTGTGTGTGTGTGTCTGTGTGTGTGTGTGTCTGTGTGTGTGTGTGTCTGTGTGTGTGTGTGTCTGTGTGTGTGTGTGTCTGTGTGTGTGTGTCTGTGTGTGTGTGTCTGTGTGTGTGTGTGTCTGTGTGTGTGTGTGTCTGTGTGTCTGTGTGTGTGTGTGTGTGTCTGTGTGTGTGTGTGTCTGTGTGTGTGTGTGTCTGTGTGTGTGTGTGTCTGTGTGTGTGTGTGTGTGTGTGTGTGTGTGTGTGTGTGTGTGTGTGTGTGTGTGTGTGTGTGTGTGTCTGTGTGTGTGTGTGTGTGTGTGTGTGTGTCTGTGTGTGTGTGTGTCTGTGTGTGTGTGTGTGTGTGTGTGTGTGTCTGTGTGTGTGTGTGTGTGTGTCTGTGTGTGTGTGTGTGTGTGTGTGTGTGTCTGTGTGTGTGTGTGTCTGTGTGTGTGTGTGTCTGTGTGTGTGTGTCTGTGTGTGTGTGTGTCTGTGTGTGTGTGTGTCTGTGTGTGTGTGTGTCTGTGTGTGTGTGTGTGTCTGTGTGTGTGTCTGTGTGTGTGTCTGTGTGTGTGTGTGTGTCTGGCCAGTTTTCTTTGTCAGATTGTCTCCATTGAGACACGAGAACCAGACAGCCAGTTTCTGTTTCCATGGAAACATGAAGACCAGCTGCAGAATTATTACTGAGCTTTACATTATTTGCTAGAAAAAGCCCTATAATATTCAGTGTTCTTTTTAATTTACTTTCCCTTTCTTAAAACTTGTTAATCAATCTAAGGTCTTCAGTACAGTCATTTTCCCATGCAAGGGTGAGAAAAAGAACATTAATCTCTCTCATGCTTTTAAACTAGGCTTTTTTATGCATTGCAGTGCCTGCATTTCTTAAAACTGAACAAGAAGGGAGAAAGAAAAGAGAAAAAACAAACATCCCCATTACACTTAAAAAAAACTGAAAAAAGTGTTACTTATAGCATGTAAAGAAAACCACAAGCCACAAAATTGGTACTATTTAAGGGGGAAAAAATCTTTACTGAACTTTCTGTCTCCTCCTTGCCCTCCCAAAGCACTTTTTTTTCTGAACGTTAATGACGTGAAGTACGGCATTTGTGTTGGTGTCCCACAAGTCCAACAAATTCTGAAAGAGTTCAATGTTTCCAGATTTTCTTGTTCTGTTATATTTCTCAAGTAAAATTGTAAAATTGGTGCATTGTAATACCATATTAAGTTACGTGTTTTATTACCGTTTATCTCCTAAATCCTGTCCTTGCTTCATTCCCAGTGTACTCTGTTCTTCTAGTCAACTCTCTCATGCTCCTTTCGTTCCCCAACAGTTTCTGTTGACGCAGTGGAAAAGGTTTTATAGGTACCGTCTCTGTGGTCTTTATTACCAGAAGAACAAGAAGCAGCATCTCAATCTGTTTCACAGCTCACTTTTGTTGGACAGACTTCTGCATTTCCTCTTTAGCATGTACTTAATTAAAAAATGTTGTCATTCCAGGGAAGAATACCATGAAGACAGGTGGGAAAAGAAATTTGAATCTCACATATGCATCTTGACATTCCCTGAATAGTGGAATAAATGTGCTCCTTTTCTGTTTGGTGTACAATGAGTAATCATTCTCCACAAACTCTGCTGTCTCCCACTTTTAGTAGTCTATCCTTCTGCCACAGTTTTGTCAGATAAACTCCTCCTAGCAGGATTGCATCTTTACTGTTAAAGGCCTAGGTTGCTTTTTTCTGGCCAGGTTTGGAGCTATGCCCCTTCAACTAATAACTCCTGCTGTGGAATACCAGTCTAGCTGTTTATTTGCTTTCATAAAAATAATGCAGTCTGTTCTTCCAGCTTCTCTGGTATAGCTGAAAATCTCAGGTTTTCTCTGTGCTCTGTCTTCTAATTCTATTTTTTGAAACTTCTCTTCATGAGCAGTCTTGTGCTCAGTCATCCTTTTCTTTATTTTGACCTCTGATTTTTTTTTTTTTTTTTTTTGGACATTTAACTGGGGGGTGTCTGAGCCGAAAAGGCCCTTTTTCAGCAGAGGCCTGGGGAGAAAAGCTCCACACAGAAAAATTACAGATACATTTATACATCAGTATACACACAAATTACAGAAGACGTGTTTTTACAGTGCTATGCAGCACATCAACAGTTACAGTGGAGAGAACAAACAAATATTAATTTAAAAATAAAGGTACTTGATAGATTTGTGGTGTACAGCTGAAATTTGGAACCTAAGTAGAATACATACATACATAGTACACCGGTACGGTACATACATTGTAGATTAGCCAGTGTTTGTAAGATTGAAAACTATTATCAAGTATTTTAGGTTTAGTATGTGTACCCGCTTTCACTAGCCTGAGGAGCAATCATGGCACTGCCAACTTTGCTTGAGATGTTGCCTGATATGGTCTTTAAAGGATGCTTTGGATGATGTGTGTTGAATGCTAGTGGGGACAGAGGTTCCCCTTTTTAGCCACTTGACTACTATATGGTGCATCTCCAAAGCTATTGTAGCTGTTGGTGACTTCTAGTAGTAGTTGCTTGATGATCTAAGAGGCCTTTTGGCTGAGTGATGATGTACTAGGTTTTTGAGGGCAGGACACTTATTGGGAAGGTAATAGAATGACAGAGCTGATTGTAGGTTGGGCAATTCAAGCCACTGGAGCTGTCTCAAAGCAGTACAGTGATGAGTTCTAGATGCGCAGTTTGCAGCTAAGTGGGCAATTCTGTTATAGCAGGCTTCCATTTTGCCTAGTCCAGTTTTGTTGAGATTAGTCCGAATGGGAGATGCATAGAGTAGGGTGGATAGAAGTTGGGAGCGAGCAATGGCTGATCTTGTGTTGTTAAATGGTTTGATACGGTAGAGTGATCTCAGTTTGGCGTGTACTTTTTTTAATAGTCAAGTTGAGATGACTGTCAAATTTTAGGTGGGAGTCTGGTAATTCCCAATAGCTTAGCCTGTGCCACTGGTGCGATTGGAGTAGATAGTGAATTGACTTATCAGTGTTTTGTTAGAACTGGTTATAATCATAAGATGAGTTTTCTTTGGATTGATGTTTGGCTTTGGTTAGGTAGTTTTCAATGTCCGATAATGTTAGTGGAGTTGTTTGCAGGAGGTGGGAATGTTTTGTGCAGCACAGATTAAGGTAGTGTCATCTGCATACTGAATGATAGATGCATGCTGTGTGGAGGTATAGAGGTAATTTGTGAAGATTGTGAATAGTAGTGGTCCTAGGATAGAACCCTGTGGGACTCCTGTATTTATGGGCAGCTGAGGAGAGAGAGAATTTTCCTATTTCACAGCTTGGTACCGGTCAGTTAAGTAGCTTTGGAACCAGGCAAGAGTGGAATTTGATATTGTTTAGCAGGATTCTGTGCGAGACTGTCAGATGCTTTGGACATATCCAAAAAAAAAGAGTTGACACTTGCAGGCCTTCATTTTTGAGAAGGTTTACTATGTCTGTGAAGCAGAGGACTGTAGTAGTACTATGGGCGGGTCTGAAACAATGCTGAGTAGGTGACAGGATGTTGCTGTCTAGGAGATATTTTAGCATCTGGGCATGGATGCATTTTTCTAGGATTTTGGCTAGGGGGGGAGAGTAAAGCAGTGGGTCTGTAGTTAAGTTCAGTGGAGGTCCCACCTTTTTTGTATGGGTGTAACATAGGATAATTTCCAGAGTTTGGACACAATTTTCAACAACTGATCTGTTTGAGAGTGGAGATTGGAGCTTTATCATCTCATCTGAATATCTGTTTAAAGTTTCTTCCTCTTTTTTTTCCAGCGTTTTGCAGTTTGTGTAGATATACTCAGTGTTTTGTTTAACCAGGTCTGTATGCAGTTGTCTTGTATCCTCCTGTAGGTTACATTATGTCAATGTCTAAAGGTTGCATTGCTTTTTGCTGAACAGCTGCAAAACTCTTCCAAGTCAGTGTTTCATTTTCACTTTATCTAGCTGATGTTTTCCAGGTTTTCTGTATTTCTTTATTCCTGGCATCCAGGCAGTGCCATTACTAGCAAGTTACTGAAATTTACCCATAAACACAAGTTTGCTGGCTTTCTTTGTTTGTTTTCACAGTGGGAGAGCTAGAAACAGCTTTGCTACTCAATGTGCAGCCATCGTGGAAGTCCTGAACAGGCTCCTCTTGGTGTTATGACTATATAGACCATTATGTCAAGTAGATCTGTATTAAGTGTTAGAGCTATATAAGCAAACTCTTTCTGAGGTACTTTGCAGAACTGAGGGAACTGTGGGTAGGAGTCAGAGCCCCTCATCCAAGTTGCTGAAATTATCTGTCTGATCCCATAACCTAAAGGTTGAACCAGACAAAAACAAGACGACATGAATCCAGTATTACAGTAAGTACATAACTTTTGTTTCTCCTTCCTTTTGGAATTGGCCAGAGGCCTAATGACTTCAACCAACAGCCTGGATAATAGGGTCTTAATACCTTTTAGGCACCCATTGAAAGTATTAATGAGGCAAGACAGCTTGCTACTAGAAAATCATATATAAGCAAATAGAAAATGCTTTCTGGTTGGTGGTGAAAACATAACCAGCACCCATTCATGACTACTGTTTCTCTGGTTCTCGCTATATGTGTGAGTTACTTTCCTATGTCCTGTTTTGCTCTTATGTCAAGGTTTATTTGCCTTCCATTTCAGCCAGTGGATCCTCCTGTTTTTAAGGCATTTTCATGTGAATGTTTTTGAAAAGGGTATTGCATGAGCGACCTCCAAGAAGTCCGTTAACTCCTCTTTGGGATCTTTAGTGTTAGAGAGGCTAATACTTGCTGCATTAGAACCAGCACATCCTGCTGACATCTTGAGTTGCAAGCTCTTGCGGTAGGTCAGTCTTGTCATTTTCCACACAGGGTTTCTTTGAGAACTAATCATTCTTTTATGCCTAAAGTGGGTATCCAAGTTTACTTTATACCAAACTATCCATCACCTTGTGTTCTTCCCTTAACCCAAAATGAGAGAGGAGAAAGAGTGCTTGGTAGCAGAGTTGTTTGTGGATATCCAAGTTATCTTAATGGGGGGAAAAAATCTTTTGGAACTTCTGATGAGTTCTTAGTCTCCCTTGAAGATAGGAAGGGCAGCCTGTATCAAAGCAGACAGTTTCCAAATAGTTGTTTCAGACTTATGTTTTGTGCCACAGTAAAACCATTACAGGCAGTGCAAAGACACACCATTGTCTTGGCTTCATCTGTGCCTTTTTTAGAAAAGGTTGGATGCCAAGTGTTCTAGACGTAGCAACTTGTCTGTATATTTACAAAGCAGTACAAACTAGAGACTTTCTGGGTCTAGGTCAGACCTTCCCCTTCCACCTCCCAGTTCTAAGCTGTTATTCTACCCATGTAGATTAGACTACTGCAGCAGTGATCAAAGACTTAGTACAGTCTTCTAAGTAAAATTACAATAATGGTAGATGTTTGTAGGTTTGGGAGTTTATTTTTTAATGACACCTCTGTGCCATTTCTGACTTGGGGAAGCTAGGTAATGTGTGTTATGGGATGGTATGTGTTTTGCAAACAATAGGGTTGTTGCATCGTGGTCTAAATACCTGCCAGCCTTAGTCCTGCTGTTACAGATAATGTGCTTGCTCTTCCCCACCTGTTATGGTTTATACAGAACTCTCCTTAACTGTAACTGGTAAAATGGGAGGCAAACTACCCATGTTACCACTGGAACTTTTTACATGCACACACCAAGCATTTGCCGAAAACTACCAGTAAGTGGTGGCTTGGTGAAGTTCAACTCCCATCTCCCCATGCATTTTCCCTTGTCACCCCTTCTCTAAGGGATTGTGGCAGTTTATATCCCTGTTTTGCCCCTTTTCCCTTAGCTTGGCAATACCCATCATTGATTGCTTGTACAGTTAAGCCCCAGAGCCACTAACTGAGCTTTTACAATCCGGGCCAATCTCTGGGCTTTATCCTAAGCTATGCTATTGGTGTCTGCTTTGGATGTCTGGTCTCACTTCTTAGAATGGGGAGAGAGCCTTGGATGAGTAGTTTATTTTTTTTTGGATCCCCTTAAAACAAATTTAAAGAATGGAGAGAGGGCAAGATTGTATACATTTCTTCAGTCCCAGTTTTTTGCAGCAGGTGAAGCAGTGTCCCTGTTTGTTGCTATCAGCTGGGCAGAACAAATTTTGCAGTCTTTGAGAGGAAACATGGGTGGGCAGCAAGGTTTAGGGGAAAGGAAAACGAGTAGTCTCCTACATGAGGGAAATTTTTCAATATTGAACAAAATTGTTCCATTCCCCACATACTCCTTGGATGGAAGGATATGTTACTCAAATCATGGTTTTCATTTCTTCAAACCTGAGCGTAATGCTGCCATTGGCTCCAAAACTGATTTCTGTACATGGTGGTAGAATTCCACCACTACCTCCAGCCAGTTAATTTTGGTAGAATGTGGTTTTGGAGCAACTGCTATACAGTAGAGCTGTAGAAAGGGTCTGTAAGCTGGAACAAAGCTGAGGTTTATTTGTATTTCTATCACTAGACAAATATGACCCTGGAGGCCAGTCTTGAATCTTTCGAAATTAAACAAATCCAAGATAAGTTTGCAGGCTCTCCTCTCTCTTGCACAGGATGCTGTAATGTTCTCTAATGTGGACGACAACTTGCCCGGCCCTATTTTCTCTGACAGGGAAGGGTTGCTCCCAGTTCACTTCCTTGTACCCTGTTGTATTTATCAAGTGCATATCCCCAGATCCAATGTCTGCTCCATCTGGACTCAACCTGTGGGCCAACACAGGCCATTTCAGAAGTCTTTAACCTGATTTTCATAGTGTTACACTGCTGCAGTCATCATACTTGGGTTATCTGCCGTCAGGCGGTCCCACAGTCGGCCCGAGTTCCAAAGCCTTGGTCTGGCGTCAGTTGCTGTCACTTCTTCCCTGACGTCAGTGCGACAGGGGTATGAGGCAGCCAACGCCATTTTCTTCAGTCTTTCTTGCTGTGCGGTGCCCGAAGCAGAAGCAGTTCACAAGTGCCGGTCGTCCGACTCCTGAGATTTTCAAATCTAATTTCAGACCGAAGTCTTCAATAAAGCTAAGTACCCCGTTGGGGAACCTTTTCTTGCCTCAGTCCGATGTCCGAAAAAGTTAATTGCATTTCTTGTGGGAAGCAAATACCTCATAAGGATTTTCACTCTTATTGTATCTCTTGCCTAGGCCCAGACCACGATGTCACAGCTTGTCGGTTTTGTGCTAGGTTTAACAAACTAACTATTAAACGTCTGATTTTGCCCGACATTATTTTGGTAGAAAATTTAATTAAACCATGCTGTCGGAGCAACTGACTACCGGGATGCATAAAAAGCACAAAGATAAGGACAGGCAGCCGAGAACCAAACCAGACACAGAGGCCTCTGCTAGGCCAGTTACCGGCTTTCCGGTTTTCAGTGAGGCGCCTACGTAGCCCCTGACAACCGCTGATTTAGAACCCCAGCCTGCATCCGACTCCCAAGCGGAGATTACAGGGCCTCCAGAGCCTTTATCTTAAGGCCCTTCAGATGCCATGGCTGAAGGGGATTCCGGTGCAGTTGAAAGGCCGTCCGTTGCTGAAGGTGTCTTCAGACTGACTACACTTACTGTTTAAATCCTATGCAAAACTGAAAACTCCATTAAAAGTAAGGAAGCCTGTACAGCAGTCTCCAGTGCAAGGCCCCATGCCTAAGAAACAGATGCTTAAGATGGCCGAAGACTTAATTATCCTAATCAGGGGTTCCCATCCCCCACCTGACAAAAGGCCTAGACAGGAGGAAGACTATGCTTCCTCTGACCAGGTTTCCATTTCCTCAGATTCTTCTGAGGAACAGGAGTATCCCCCCCCCCCCTTATGAAGAGACTGATGCTGAAGAGTCTATTCCTTCAGCATCTCCCCCAGAAGACTACTCTTTTGGGGAAACTTTACATACCATGAGGGAACATTTCCACTGGGAAGGCCAGGATTACTCTGATTCTAAGAAAAGGCTCCGAGAGTTCCTCTTACTACCCCAGCACAGACCCCTTGCTATTCCACCTGTGTTCATCATTTTGGATGATGATTATTCAGAATCTAGCCTTAACCCAGATTCATTACCTCCTGCACCAGCCAAACCAGACAGATACTACAGAGTCCCAGACTCACATAAATTCCTATATAAAAGCCCTGTTGCTGACTCAAACCATTTCCCAGGGTCCCAAAGGGGTTAAGGCCTCTATTGCTAAAAAATCCTGTACCATCTGAAAGGGATTCTAGAGCACTAGACACATGGGGAAAGATAGTATATACCTCAGCTACTCTAGCTATGAGGGCCTTAAATTGCCTGTTTCACATGCTTGAAATAGCAGTATTTGATGTCTCAATTAAAACAAAAAATGAGCACACCTACAGAGCAGCCTGATTACAAGGAAATGCAAGATTTGTTGCATGCAGCAGAACAAGTGGGAAAACATACTTTGCAATGTGGATTTGATTCATTGGAAGCTTCTTGCAGAGCAGCTGTAACCGGGTCTGTCATTTGTAGGCATGCTTGGTTAAAAGAACAAACTTTACCTGATCATGTTAAAGCAAAGTTATTGGATGCACCCTTACAGCAGGATGTTTTATTTGGCGTGAAAGCAGAAGAGGTTTTAAAGAAAATGGAGGATAAGGCAAAATCTATGCAGAAGGTCAAGGATTTTTTACAGGTTCAACCCCCTCGTTTCAGCAGAAATTGGCCAACCAAAAAATGGTCCTTTCCAACTTCTGACAGACCACAGAGGGGCAAATACAGACGCCAAAGGGGCAGAGGTCATCCCCAAGGGTCTTACAAACCATGACAATGGGGTGCTACCTCCCAGAAAGGAGGAGAAGACCGGTCTCAAACTATCAGAAGACAATCACAATGACTTACCCCTCAGACTGCCAAGCAAATCACTCTTGGAGCTCCCTTGGGAGGAAAACTTGCACTTTTTGCAGACAATTGGCACATAATCACAAAAGACAAATGGGTCCTAAGTGTTGTAACTCAAGGATACAGGTTCCACTTTCACAATTTACCAAGGATAAAAGGAATGCCAAACCAGCCATCAAATCAATGGGCAGTGGCTCAAAGACAAATTACAGCACTCATGGACATGAGAGCCGTTCAACAGGTTCCTACACAGGAGCAAGGACAAGGATTTTACTCAAGACTCTTTCTGGTTCCCCAAAAGGACAAAGCCTGGAGACCCATTTTGGACCTTTCAATTCTAAACATGGAATTACCCAAATTCAAGATGCTCACACTACAGCAACTTCCATGCTGGGCAAGAAGGCTTGGCTAGTAACATTGGACCTCAAGGAGGCATACCTGCATGTCCCTATCAGACAAAATTGCAGAAGATACCTCCGATTTATAGCATGTACAACTCATTACCAATTCTCTGCACTGCCCTTTGGCTTATCTACTGCGCCCAGGGTCTTCACAAAATGCCTGGCACCAGTAATTGCATACTGCAGACAGAGGAATCCAAATATATCCATACCTGGACGACTGCCTTATTCAAGCAGACAGCAAGGACATTCTTTTAAAACCTCTGGCGTTTGTAAAAAAAAAAAAAAAAAAAAAACATACTAAATTGCCTAGGGTACACAGTAAACGAAAAGAAGTCAAAACTAGTGCCCTCACAAGACATAATATTCCTGGGTGCCAGCTTAAATACAACAGCCCAGATGGCTTATCTCACGCCAGACAAGTAAGGACAACTGACTCAATACTTCAAAATGATTGCAACAAAGACCCAACTCCCTGCAAGAAAAATTCTGCAGGCCTTGGGATTCATGGCATCTTGCATACTGCTACTAATACGTTATGCCAAAATGCATATGAGGAAATTACAATGGTACCTGAAAAGCGTATGGACTCCACACAGCCACAGCTTGGAAACAATAATACCGCTAATTCCCTGCCTTCAACAGGAGTTTCTATGGTGGGCTCACGCATGTCACCTCAAGGGTCAGCCTTTTACCTTGCCCACAGCTAGGCAAACATTGACAACAGATGCATCGGATTACGCCTGGGGAGCACACATGGCAGGACAGTGTATTCAGGGCAAATGGTCTGCAGATCAAATGCATCTCCACATCCATCAAAAAGGGCATTTTGTACAGCTAGCATCTCTAACAGCTTTCAAGGACCTCCTACATCCAGGACATCATCTAATAAAGACCGACAACACCACAGTGATGTGGTACATAAACAAGGGGGCACACATTCCTACCCCCTATGCAGGCAAGCAATGACCTTGTGGAACACAGCACTGACCTACCAAGTTCAACTACAAGCACAATTCCTGCCAGGAAAGAAAAATACATTGGCAGACGAACTAAGCAGAAATATCATGGATGTTCTTCATTCCACATTGCTGCAGTCCTAACTATTGGGTAGTCCGCTGTCCAGTCGGCCCGAATACCAAAGTATATGGCTGACGTCGGTCAGGGCGCATTAGACTGACGTCAGTACGTCAGGGTACTAATGCGCATGACCGACGTCATATCCTCAGTCTTTTTTGCCGCATGGTCCGATGCAGAAGCAATTTTGCGAGTGCAGGTTGGCGTTCTGAAAGTTTCTGAAGTCAGAGTTTCAGACCGAATCAAAGTTGGCTAAGTACCGCGTTGGCGAATATTTTGTTTTTTTCTTGCCTCAGTATTTAACTGGATGTCAGAAAAAGTGAATAACTGTATTTCTTGTGGGAAACAGATACCTCATAGGGATTACCATACTTTGTGTATACCTTGTTTAGGGCCTGAGCACGACGTTGTTGGATGCCGTTCTTGTGCTAGATTTAACAAACGCACTATTAAAAGAAGGTTAGACTGTGCCAGGTTAGTTTTTGGGAAGCGTTGTAATTATAAAATGCCGTCGGATGCTCCGACGCCCGCTTCGGGCAAAAAGCGCAAGGATAAAGCAGCAAAGCCTGGAGTGGAAGAACCGACAGTCCCTGACGCCGGTTCTTTAGAGGGCTCAGTGGAGCCGGAGGTTCTGCCAGGTGTTTCTTTGGAGTCTCAGGGAGAGACTTTATCGTTACAGGATGTATCCTCTCAGGAAGTAGGCCAGGCTGAGGGGGCTTCTCAGGTGGCTGTTCTTCCCTCTCTTCCTAAGGTGGTTAGAGCCTCCCCCTCTGTTTCCAAGGCTTCTTTGAGAGGCAGGCCTAGTGTAGCTTCAGTGGGGGTTTCTCCTAGTGCTTCAGGGTCTTTGCCTAAGAAACATATGCTTAAAATGGCAGAGGATTTGATTACTATGATTAGAGGTTCTATGCCCCTCCTGATAAGAGGCCTAGGGTGGAACCTGAGTTTGAGAGTTTTGAGCACTGTCGCGAGGCTTCTGAGTCTTCGGCTGAAGACTTGCAGGAGTATCCTCCTTATTCTGATTCTGATGTGGATGATTCTACTCCTTCAGCTTCTCCTCCTGAGGATTTTTCATTTTCAGAGACTCTGCATTCCATGAGGGAGCATTTCAAATGGGAAGGTCAAGATTTCTCTGATTCCAGGAAGAGGCTTAGGGAATTCTTGTTTTACCCCAGCATAGGCCTTTAGCTATACCTCCGGTTCTGAATGTGGTGGAAGATGTTTTTGCAGAGGCTTCCCTGAATCCTGATTCTTTGCCTCCTGCACCAGTTAAACCGGATAGGTACTATAGGGTGCCTGAAGCTCATAAGTATCTTTTTAAGAGTCCTAGGGCAGACCCGGAAACTGTCTCTCAGGGGCCTAAAGGGGTGAAGGCCTCTGTTGTTAAAAATCCTGTTCCTCCTGATAAAGAGGCAAGGGCTTTGGATAGATGGGGAAAGAAAGTGTATACTTCTTCCACTTTAGCCATGAGGGCATTGAATTGTCAGTTTCACATGTTAAAATATCAGAATTACCTCCTTTCACAATTGAAATCTAAGGTGGATGCTCTGGCAGAGGGTATTGAGTGTAAAGAGTTGCAGGATTTAGTTCATGTGTCTGAACAGGTGGGTAAACATTCCTTGCAGTGTGGTTTTGATGCTGTGCAGGCCTCCTCGAGGGTGGCTGCCACTGGTTCTGTTCTTCGTAGGCATGCCTGGTTGAGAGATCAGAATTTAGCTGAGCATGTTAAAACAAGGATTTTGGATGCTCCTTTGCAGTCTGATGTGTTTGGTTCGCCTGTGGAAGCAGTTTTAAAGAAAATGGAGGACAAGGCTAAGTCTATGCAAACTGTTAAGGATTTTTTGCAGGTGCAGCCTCCGAAGTTTAGTAGAAATTGGCCTACTAAGGGATGGACTTATCCTGCTTATGATTCCCAGTCTAGGGGTAGGTCTAGACGTGGTAGGGGCAGAGCTCAAGGTTCTTTTAGGCCTAGGACAGGGAGTTCCCCTGCTCAGACTTCGGGTGAGGGCAGGGGTCAGTCCTTTCGTAAGCAGACCCAATGACCTGCCTTTTCAGCTGCCAGTACATTCTCGCCTGGCAGCGCCTTTGGGAGGAAGGCTGTCTCTTTTCAAAGAAAATTGGGATTTAATTACCCAAGACAGATGGGTTCTGGATATCATTCACCACGGTTACAGGTTTTATTTCCATACTTTGCCTCCTTTCAAAGGCATGCCAGACATTCCTCCTCTACAAAGAAAAGAGGCTCACGAGCAGATTTCTCTGTTGCTCCAAATAGGGGCCATTCAGCCAGTTCCTGTGCCAGAAAGGGGCCTAGGATTTTATTCTCGCCTCTTCCTAGTACCGAAGAAGGGGAACACGTGGAGACCAATTTTGGATTTATCTATCCTCAACACTTATCTGGACATTCCCAAGTTCAAAATGTTGACGTTACAACAGCTTTTACCTCTGCTGGGCAAAGATCACTGGATGGTAACTTTAGATCTCAAGGAAGCTTACCTTCATGTGCCTATAAGACTAAGTTGCAGGAAGTATTTGCGTTTTCGAGCTGGAAATTCTCATTATCAGTTCTCTGCATTGCCCTTTGGCTTATCCACTGCCCAGAGTATTCACAAAGGTTCTGGCTCCAGTGATAGCTTACTTCAGGCTAAAAGGAATTCAAATCTATCCTTACTTGGACGACTGCCTGATTCTAGCTCAAGAAAAGGAAGACCTTCTACAGCATTTGGATTATGTCATAGCAGTGCTAAGATGCCTAGGGTATTCTGTGAACGAAATAAAGTCCAGTCTAGTACCCTCTCAAGACATGTGCTTTCTGGGTGTGAGACTGAATACAGCAGCCCAGATGGCCTTTTTAACCCCGGACAAACAAAAGAATCTTTCCAGTTACTTCCATCAGCTATCTCTTCAGTCCGGGCTGACTGCAAGGACAGTCCTTCAAGCCTTAGGGTTCATGGCATCTTGTATTCTGGTGCTTCCCAATGCCAAACTGCATATGAGGAAGCTGCAATGGTATCTCAAAATGTATGGACACAGCACTGCCAGGATTTGGACACTGTCATTCAAATAATACCTTGCATTCAAAAGGAATTTTTGTGGTGGGCTCAGGAATGTCACCTAAACAAGGGACTGTCTGTGACCCGGCCAGAGGCGAGTCAGATTCTAACGACAGATGCCTCACATTGCTTGGGGAGCTCATCTAAATGGAAAGTGGATACAAGACAAGTGGCCTGCCAGACTACAGCATCTACATATCAACATGAAAGAGATGTTAGCAGTCCAGTTTGCATTAATGGCTTTCAAGGAGTTACTTCTTTCAGGGCAGGTGTTGATTCTAACAGACAACACAACTGTCATGTGGTACATCAACAAACAAGGGGGAACACATTCTTACCCATTGTGCAGGCAAGCAATGATTTTATGGGAGACTGCGCTCAGCTTGCAACTAACTCTTCAGGCAAGGTTTCTGCCGGGAGCACAGAACTCCTTAGCAGATGTGTTAAGCAGACAAATCATGGATCCCCACGAGTGGAAACTGGATCTTCATGTATTTCAAAAATTGACAGTGTCATGGGGAACTCCAGACATAGATCTGTTCGCTTCTCCACTAAACCACCAGCTGCCAAAGTTTTGCACAAAGAGGTTTCATCACACAGCTTGGAAAGTGGATGCTCTTTCTTTCAGTTGGAAAAATCTTCATCTGTATGCTTTTCCACCTCTGCCTCTTCTTCCAAAGGTGCTTCTAAAGGTCAGACAAGACAAGCCAAGGATGATTTTAATAGCTCCAGATTGGCCTCGGCAGCACTGGTACCCATTACTGAGGAGTCTGGTAAGGAAGCCTCAATGGCCTTTACCCTTGATTCCACACCTGTTGTCTCAGGAGAACAGTCATTTACTCAATGTCAAACTTCACTCTCTACATCTAACAGCCTGGCATATTCTGTTTTGAAAGACAGCAGGTCTCAACTTCAACAAGTTTTAAATGTGATTATGGAAGCCAGAAGACCTAGTACAAGGAAAGTGTACGCAGGAAAATGGAAGAGATTTTTATTTTGGAGTGCAGCAAACAATTTGGAGATTTCTGAGCCTAATTTGAGTGTGGCTCTTCAATATCTTACTGAGTTATTGGACAAAGGTTTGTCTTTCTCTTCCATTAAGATTCATGCTGCAGCAATTTCAGCTCACTATGATTGTGACCCACCATTGTTTTCGCATCCTTTGTTCAAGCAATTTCTTAGAGGGGCAAAGAATATAAGACCCCCACGTAGAGCTCCTACTCCTGCTTGGGATCTCAATTTTGTGTTGGAGAAACTTACTCTACAACCTTTTGAGCCTCGGCTACTGCTGAACTGAAATACTTGACATGGAAGACTGCTTTTTTGTTGGCCATTACTTCTGCAAGAAGGGTTTCTGAGTTACAGGCCCTTATGGCGGTTGAGCCTTTTTTCATTTTTCATAAGGATAGGGTATCATTACGTACTAATCCTTCCTTTATGCCTAAGGTGGTTTCTAGTGTGGCTTTAAACCAAACTATTCATTTGCGTACTTTCTATGCAGATCCCCAAAATAAAGGGGAAAAGATTTTGCACACTTTAGATGTACACAGGCAATTGCGTTATTATTTAAGCAGGACTAAGGATTTTAGGCAGTCTCAGCAGTTGTTTGTTTCTTTTGCTTTGAATTCGCAGGGCAAGCCTGTGTCAAAACAAACTATTTCTAGGTGGATTGGGTTTTGCATTGCATTTTGTTATTCCCATCATGGCAAGGAGATTCCAGCTGGGATTAGGCCTCATTCCACTAGGGCTACTGCCACTTCAACAGCATTTCTAAGGGGGGTGGCTACTAGGGATATTTTGGAGGCAGCTACTTGGAGTTCAGTGCATACTTTTTCTAAGCATTACCACCTTCCTCTCTACTCTAAGTCTAGGGCTGGTTTTGCCACAGCTATTTTGCAAGGCATGTTATCAGCTCCTGCTTCCTTATGATTTGCCAGCCTCCCTTACCTCTGCTTTGGGATTCTACCCAATAGTTAGGACTGCAGCAATGTGGAATGAAGAACATAGTACAGTTTTGTACCTACCATAAATGTAGATGTTCGAGGATCCACATTGCTGCAGTCCAATTTACCCTCCCTCCTTCCCCTCTGTGTTTAGGGGTGGTTGTGTAGGTGAGGTTATATTCTATTACTTTTGTATATATTGTACATATTTTTGGTGCAGGTATGTTTGGAATTTTTGGTTTTGGCCTTATCTTTTCAGGGTCTTCTGACATCTGGGGCAAGAAAAGACTGAGGATATGACGTCGGTCATGCGCATTAGTACCCTGACGTTCTGACGTCAGTCTAATGCGCCCTGACCGACGTCAGCCATATACTTTGGTATTCGGGCCGACTGGACAGCGGACTACCCAATAGTTAGGACTGCAGCAATGTGGATCCTCGAACATCTACATTTATGGTAGGTACAAAACTGTACTATCCTCACGAGTGGAAACTAGACCCACAAGTATTCACAATAACTCAAAAAATGGGGGAGCCCAGATATAAATCTGTTTGCCTCCTCCCAAAACTACCAACTGCGAAAGTTTTGCACAAGGACATACCACACACTAGCTTGGAAAGTGGACGCCTTCTCATTCAGTTGGAAAACACTAACAGTGTATGCCTTTCCTCCACTACCTCTTCTGGCAAAGGTGCTGCTAAAAGCCAGATTAGAGAGGCCACAAATGATACTCATTACTCCAGAGTGGCCACGCCAACACTGGTATCAAATATTAAGGAACATGGCTCAAGGCCCACCATGGATTTTACCTCAAATTCCCTCACCTGCTGACTCAGCAAAACAATCAGATTCTACACAGCCAGCTCAAGACTTTAATCTGGCTGCATGGCAGATTATCTAAACAACCAGTCAACACGTCTCTCTACAGCTGTTGTGGATGTCATTCTAGAGGCCAGGAGACCCGGCACCAGGAAAACCTACTCAGGCAAATGGAAAAGATTCTGCGCCTGGAACCAGGCTAAAGGCCAAAATCCTCTTGTCCCAAATATTCTTCAGATTCTGCAATATTTAACTGAGATGTTGCACAAAGGCCTTTCCTTCTCATCTATAAAGATCCACGCTTCAGCTATTTCAGCTCATTACAACATGGATCCTCCTATTTTTTTCACATCCATTATTAAGACAGTACCTCAGAAGGGCTAAGAACATAAGACTGCCCCGAGGAGCACCAGCACCAACATGGGACCTCAATTTTGTTTTGGAAAAACTTACACTACGACCCTTCGAGCCAGCTTTTTCAGCTGATTTACAGTTTTTATCATGGAAAACTGCCCCGCTGCTAGCAATAACTTCAGCACAAAGAGTCTCAGAGCTACAGGCCCTAATGGCAGTGGAGCCTTTCATCATTTTTCATCAAGACAGAGTCTCTTTACGAACTAACCCTTCCTTTATGCCAAAGGTAGTATCCAGTGTGGCTCTAAACCAAAACCATTCATTTACCCACCTTTTATCCAAACCCCCAGAATAAAGGGGAAAGGCTCTTGCTCACTTTGGACATTCACAGGCAATTATGTTTCTACTTGGATAAAACAAAGGTTTTCAGAAAATCTGATCAGCTCTTTGTATCCTATGCTGCAGGATCTCAAGGAAAGCCTATATCAAAACAGACCATTTCAAAATGGGTAGGACATTGTATCAGATTCTGCTACACACACCATGGGAAACCTGTACCTGGTAACATTAGGCCTCATTCCACCAGGGCTACAGCAACATCGGCAGCCTTCCTCAGAGGGGTACCAACCAAGGATATTTTGGAAGCTGCAACTTGGGAGTTCAGTGCATACCTTCACCAAGCACTACCACTTACCTCTATACTCAAAAACCAGAGCTGGCTTTGCCACTGCAGTTTTGCAGGGCCTACTAGCTTCTCCAAACCCTGTTTAGTACCAACCGTCCAGCCTTAGCTTTGGGATTCACCACCAACCGTCCAGCCTTAGCTTTGGGATTCACCACCAACCGCCCAGCCTTAGCTTTGGGATTCAACCCAAGTGTGATGACTGCAGTAGTGTAACACGATGAACATAGTACAGTTTTGTACCTACCATAAATGTAGATGTTGGTGTTCACACTGCTGCAGTCCAGGTTACCCTTCCACCTTCCCCTCTTCTTACCTGGGTTTTATCTATAACTCCCTGTTGTACAATCTCTCCAAGATGTATTTCTATATGGTGTATTTGCTTACAGATGTAGCTATTGTTTTCTACTTATGTAATTTGCTTAGGATTATGTATTGCCTTCCTATTTGGGGGCACCTGATATCTGGGGCAAGAAAAACTGAAGAAAATGGTGTCTGCTGCCTCTTTTTTTATACCCCTGTCGCACTGACGTCAGGCAAGAAGCGACAGCAACAGATGCCGGACCAAGACTTTGGAACTCGGGCCGACTGTGGGACCGCCTGACAGCAGATAACCCAAGTATGATGACTGCAGCAGTGTGAACACTCTAACATTTACATTTATGGTAGGTACAAAACTGTACTTTTTGGCGCTGCCTCCCTTACTCATAACCACTCATCTTCCCAGTCTTCCAACTCCCCAGATCTTGTTTGCTGCCATTTGTGTCTACAGCTTGGTCTTTTGTTTTGCTTGGCTGACTCATTTTTACTAAAGAAGTTAGCGTGGGATTTGTGAGATTCTTTCCTTTGCCTCTTGAAGCAGTTTTTTTTTCCTCTTCTTAATGGGTTAGGTTGTTTTTCCCTCTTTCCCCTTCCTGCCATTTTCCTTTTAGTCATTGTCACTTACTGTTCTGTATTTTTGTTTATGGTATGTGTCCTGATAGGACTGTGTCATGAGTAAAGGGTTTAAGAAGGGCATTTCCTGCATACAGAAGTTGCAATCACAGGATGCATTCCTTACATGTGTTTTACTGTCTGGATACAGAGTATTTTGGACTTGGAATACTGCATCTGTGAGAACTTGTGATTACACGCTATCACAAGCATAAAGCCATGCTTGCTTTGAAAGGGATTTTTACCTTCTAGCTGTTTTGGTTCTGCTTGTAGGGCTTCTTCCCAAGACTGGGTCTGAGAAGCTTCCATATCAAGACTGTTGGCACACCAAACGGGACCACAAGAGATCACCTTGGTCTCTTGGCAGCATTTGGTCCATCTTTGAGTCAATCGCCTTCAGCACCAAAACCACACACACAAAAAATTCTCTCTGGCTCAGTGTGTTCTGAGCCCCTTCCTGGTCAAAGAAGCACCTTCAGGCAAGGGAGCTTCCCCCTTTTTACCTTGTACTCTCCTCTTTGATTGCAAGTGTCTTACTTGTTTCTACATTAATTCAGAACTTCCCTGGCTTAGATCCGGCATATGGGGTCCTCTTTCCAGAGACCCTCAAAGCCATCCTTGGTGGCTTTGTCTGTCTGGTTGATGGGCAGCATTAAAACTACGAATCTGGTGCAACTGGTGAGTTTCTTTTTGTGGGCACAGATACAATTAGGGCTTATCCCCTTGGGTCTGGTCCAAGCACTAGGGCTCTCAGCTCAATCATTTTGGTTTCCTCCCTTGACCACTTTGGATCAGAGGTCTTTGGGGCTAGCCAAACTAGATCAGATCCAACAGGCAGACCATCTTTGGCTCCATCTTTTTCCTTGCTGGCCTTGACAGACTGCTGCAGTTTGTAGCTCAGAGCCATAACACCTAAGCTGGAGTGTCCAGGACTGGGCCTACGTGTTTTGCTTTCAGATAATCACTCCCTCTCGGAGCTTCAGGTTTAGACAGCTTGGTTCTGATCTCAACGTCTGGGTTAGGTGTGGCTCCCTCAGGTTCTGGGACCCTCTAACCAGCGATGTCTGCCACCTCTTTGGCCTTTGACATTGTTGAGAGGATGCTCTCTACTCGAGAAGGGTCAGATGCTTCCAGCTGGCAGTCCTTCCCAGTTTTCATCTGTTACTCTGGCTAGTCATCAGTGTACTTGGTGACAGCTGCATCGACCAACCTTCAGTCTGCCCCATTGATGGAGGCTACCCGACTCTTCCCCCTTCCCTCCTCCATCAGAACAGGAGGTTTTGGGGACTGGAGAAGGCACGAAGAAGCACTTGGACATCCCAGAGGAGTCTGTCACTGAGGAAATTGACCTAGAGGAAGGAGAGAGTTCCCCTAAGTCTCCACATGATGCTGCCTCCTTTGCCATTTTGTTAGAGCTGCTTTGCCAGCATGGGAGCTGGAACACCCACTCCCTGTCTCTGGCGGAATCTGTTTTTCTGGACACCTTTGGAATGAACCTATGCATGTCTTGGGTGGCTACCCCTCTGGATGTCCTTGTAGACCTGGTATCCTTGAGGGCATGGAATTAACCGGACACAGTAGAATCTATTTTTAGGAAGCCGGACAAAGTTATTGCTCCCTCTCTCAAGACCCAAGCCTCATTGGAGTTAAGAGCCCGGCTGTCAATGCCATTGTGGTGATGGAAGCTACCAAAAAGGAGAATTTTTTTAGGAGAGTTCTTTTCACCCCCCCCCCCCCAACAGGAAGTGATGGGCACTGGATCGATTGCAGAAATGCTATGCCTCATCCACTTTTGGGCACTTAACTAATTGTACTTGACAAGGCTTCAGCAGGATCTAGTCTGAAGTGTCAAGCCCTCAAGATATAGCAGTTTCCGGATACCCAGAAGAAGCTGGAGACTGTTGTCCACCTTGATGTCCATCACCAATGTTTTTCATTGAGACCATTTTCTAATATGGTTGATGGAGCATCCAGAGCATAGGGTTGCAGCATTGCGATGAGGTGCCACACCTGGATACAGTTATGCAGCTTTGTTGACTGCTTCTAAGCATCCTTCATTAATGCCTCTTTTGATGGGTCCTTATTGTTTGGGCCCAAGGTTAAGAACAGTTTGACGAGTGAAAAGTAGGGGAAGATGTCTGCTGTCAGAGTTCACGTTTCTAGTCCTCCCCAATCTTTCAAAAGGAAACCGAAAAGGGGGTAAGCATCTCTTCAAAAAGGCACAGTTATCTTCCCAAAATGCTTCCTCCTGGAAGGTTTTTACAAGAGGGTGTGAAGGTATAATGGACACTGCCCACAGGGCAGTGGTGGTCTGCAGAACCAGGGCTTCTGCAAGACTTGCAATGGACAGTTTTAGTGATCCTGAAGGGTTGCCCGACTACTCTTTGGAGCAGTTGGGGGTTATCTAGCTCTCCACCCCAAAGCTTGGGAGACAGTTACCTTGGGCGCCTGGCTGTCATCCAGAGGTTATATCATTCTTTTTTATAGAAGTTCCAAATGGTCTCCCAAATCATCTTACAAATGTACTACCCCATCAGAGATTTTGTGCAATGGTAAAGATCCAAAAGCTGCTCACAAATGGTCATTCAGAAGGTCCTACTAGGCCAGATAGGATCGGAGATGTTTTGAGATTCTTTTTAGTACTACAAATTAACTTCAGTTGTAGTACCAGAGTCTATGAAGGCTGCCCCACAATAGTATGAGTTATTGCACGCACACACTCACACACCAGGATTAAGCACTTTCATTTCCTATCCAGAAACTTCATCAAAATCATTTTGCTACATCCTTTACATCCTATTTAAAGACCCAACACCTTGCCTATTGGCTGTAACTAAATGCATCACTTCCATAACTTAAATCTCATTTTCCAACACTTTATTGCACAATATTGTCTAATATTTCTATCAAGTTCAAATAAATTCAAATAATTCTTCAGTCTATACATGTAAGAAATATAAAATCTTAAAAGTTGTAAAAAATTGTAATAGTTATAAAAATGTTTTTATATGTAAACTTTTTATATAGTATGTCAAATCAGTTCTTAATTGATTCTTTTTTTAAATAATATTGTGCAATAAAGTGTTGGAAAATGAGATTTAAGTTATGAAGTGATACAATTAGTTACAGCCAATAGGCAAGGTGTTGGGTCTTTAAATAGGATGTAAAGGATGTAGCAAAATGATTCTGATGAAGTTTCTGGATAGGAAATGAAAGCTCTTAATTTTTTTTTTTTTTTTTTTGTGTGGAATATAAAAAGTCGAACTATTGTGGGGCAGCCTTCATTGACTGGTACTACAACTGAAGTTAATTTGTGGTTATAGGTGGACTTGCACTTCAGTGTTTTTCCAGTGTATTTTTTGGTTATTCTTTCTAGTACCAGATAAAAGAAAGGACTTCATATCAGTCTTGGATTTAAGCGATCTAAACCAACTTGTCAAAAAGACCAAGTTCCGAGTAGTCATGGTGCAGTCCACATTCTCTTCTGAGGAAGAACCATTGGATGTGCTAAATGAACCTCAGTGGCACTTGCCATCGCATCAAGATTGGTGTTCCCAGAAGTTCCTTTGCTTCTGACTGGGAGCCCATCATTGTCTGTTCAGGGTCTTGGAATTTGGTCTTGCCAGAGCTCCCTAGGTGGTGGTACGTGCATAGCAGTGGTTGCAGCCTGGCTTTGTCTGTAGGGATTTTATGTCTTTCTGTACCTGGATGATTGGCTCTTTACTTCCCCCACAAAGGCATTGTTGATCTCTGCCAGGGACTCCTTACTCTGACCGTTGAGGAATGTCATGTACCCAAAATCAAGCCTTCAGCCATTACAAGTCTTTGTAGTTTGTTAAATTGCTAGACTACAAACCTGCAAAGTTTTTCATTCTTCAAGTTTAGGTCCTGCCAGTGCTTGAAAATCTCAAACCATTGTCTCGCACTTCTAAAACTTTCGGGGTCGTATGCAAGCATTGCTTGGACTGGTCACTCTAGCCAGATAGCACATGAGGGCCCTGCAGTGGACTCTGGTCATTCAGTGGTCACTTCTAACTTGTCCATTGAATTTCCCTGTGTGGCTGAAGGGTGTCATGAGCAGATTCAGTGGTTGTTAGTCTCCATTGGTATGGTAAGGGAGATGGTTTGTAATTTTTAACTTTGGCCATGGACACCTCCCTCTTGGTGTGGGTGGGGCATTTTTAAGAGTAGAGTGCTCCTGGGTCCTGGCCTTCTGCAGAGGCTGTCACATCAACCTTCTGGAGATGAGAATGGTCCTAATGTTGCATGCTTTTCAGGACACCATCCCCAGGGGGTGTGATCCCAATACAGATGGGACATTATATTGGTTGTCTGGTATGTCAACAAAAAGGTGGGATACATGTTTTTATCCTCTTTGTAAGTTGGCCTTGAGAGTTTTTGGTAGTGAGCGATCTCGTCTCAGCAGTTTCTGGTGGTAATGTATATCCTGGGGCAGGCCAATATTCTGACAGCCTCAGCAGGAGCATTTTATTGCCTCACGAGTGGTCCCTAAACACTACAGTTTCAGCTTGGATTTTTCAGTGCCGTGGCACTCTGTGTTGTGACCTGTTTGCTTCCCTGTTCCACACCAAGTACAAAAGCTGTTATGCCACTGTTCCCTTTTTGGGACTGGTACCCAGGGATGGTCTGATGCTTGCTTGGCACCCGGGTCTCCTTTTATGCTTATCCCCCAGTTCCCCGATGGTAAAGTTTCACAGAAGGCAGCCTGCTGCAGAGCTACCATTATTCTTATTGCTTCCATTTGGCCTCACCAGGTATGGTTTCCCTTCCTTTGGCCTCTTCTGAAATACCCCCTTAGGTATTGGAGCTCATTTCTCACTCAACCAGTCTGGATTCCCTGAATATTCAGACCCTCAAGTTGAATGCATGGTTCCTCCATTTCCCTTGATGGGCAGAAATCCCAGGCTTTCACAGGCAGTCATTTATTATGTTGTCCTCTTCTCAGAAAAAAATCACTAGAAAAGTATATACCAATAAGTGGAAAAAATGTGTTCTATGGGTGGAGACTTGGGGGGACTCTACCCTTTCTTCTGTACCCTTGGAGTTTGTCTTGGATTTTCTGGACAAGTTGTTCAGCATCTATTTTTTTTCTACTATCAAAGCAGTCTGTGGTTATTTCTATCTGTAGAGCTTGTATGGCCTTGGCCTTTCAAAGGTACTTTTTACTTTGTTCTCCAGTACAGGATCCCAGTCCCTCCCTGGGATCTGCCTTTCATTTTTCATGTTCCAGCTGGTCCTTTTTAACTCTCTGCTTCCACAGATTTTAAGTTGTCCTGGAAAACTTTGACTTTGGTAGTGATGATCTCTGTCCAAAAGGGTTTCAAAGTTGCAAGCACTTGATTCCTGTCCCCTTTATTTGGTATTCCACAAGGACAAGGTTTTTCTTCATACACTCTTCCGTTTTGCCTAAGGATAGCTTCCGAGAATAACCTTAATAGTTCCACCCCCCTTCCCCCCCCCCCCCAGTTTTTCCAACGGAGACTAATATATTTTGCATCGTTTGCTTTGCATAGATAATTTGACCATCTAGACCATACCAAGTCTTTCAGGAAATGTATTGGTCTCCTTTTCAAAATTCAGGCTGGGCTCTCCTTTGTCTAAAGTAAGTTTTATCCAAGTGGTTGTTTAAATTGCATTGTTAGCATATTCTTTAAAAGGCATACTGTACTATGCAGGCCTAAAAGGTCCTTCATCTAGGTCTGTAGCTACAATTTTTTTTTTTTTTTTTTTTTTTTTTTTTTAATTTAATAGTACATTTGGATGATGCTGCTGCTAGTTGGTTGGACCACCATACTCTTGCTATACAAGCTGGAGTTTCAATTTAGTTTCAGGACTTCCTTTGGTTCTACTGTGTTGTGGCATATCCTTAGTTCCTGCTGAGCAACTGTTGTGGCTGGGGGCTCTGTCCCACAGGTTGAATCCAGATGGAGCAGATAACATTGGATACTAAATTTATGTACTCGTAATAGATTCATGTTGCCTGTCTGTCTTGTTCAACCTCCCTGCCCTCCTGCACCCAACATTGGTGCTGATTTGGCGAGTCTTCCCCTCTGGGATGACCCAGACATTGGAGGCTCTTCCTTCAACTCTTAGTCTTGCAATTTCACTTAGTTTGCCCTATGAGACGACACATCTATCTAGAGTTGATTGAGGAGCAAGGAGTTGTCTGTAAGGGAGGTGTATCCAAAATGGGCTAAAGCACTTGAGTTGGCTGGTGTCAGATTTTAAGTCTCACAGGTTGAACCTGGCAGAGATGGACAACACGGATCTGTTGTGGTGAGTTCATAACTTTGTTTTTTTTCCCCCCATCTTGAACATAAGGGTTTTGCTTATGCCCTTGTTTTGGACAGCTGCCTGCTTCCAAGCATCTACTTAGATGGGACTCCACAATGGCTTACTGTGCATTAGTTGTATAACCAGCCTGGCCTGATTGTGCTTCAGTGAAGTCTGCTGAATGTGACACGTTACTATAATCTTCTATTTTTACAGCCTTAACTGGCTATAAAAATTTGTAAGTTATACTTGTGACTTCACGTAGCTCAGGATTTCAACAATGTGTTGCATCTGCATTTCCGCAGATCTTGGGGTTTGACCTTTTTTGAGACTGAGACTACTGCCTTTTTCTCTTACAGTAATTGTGCCTTATAGAAAAAAGGCTCTGTTAATAATACTGTGACAAGACTGTTACTTTATTTTTACTTTAAGGTAAAAGTTGTTTGCACTAAATTATCTTTACCAGAGAAAATAAAAATACAATTTTTATTTGCAGGCTGGGATAAGTGAATCTTTTTCACTAACTTGCTGATTTGCTGTCAGGCTTCCCATAAATCCAGTTCCTTTTCTTCCTGCCACAAAAAGAGAACATTTGGTGGCAAGTTTAAGTGCCTCGACAGCCGGTAGGAAACTGCTGTGGTCAAAGCTGGTGCCTCTGACCACTCGTCTTTTTGCTTGGGTCCTGCTGGTGTACTCCCTACAGCCACTATGGAGCAGGGGTTAAGCACGTCTTCTGTGGCTGTTAGTGCCCATGGCAGACAAGGGAGACCCACTCTTGGAGAAGACGGATCATGCTTATCTGTCTAGCCAGAAGTTTGTGTCTCCATCAGTAAGAAGGGTATTGATGGCAGCTCTGGGTCTGTTTCTTCAGAAATGCCTGTCCAAAAATTAAAAAAAAAAAAAAAAAATGCAGTCTCCTACTAGTGATACTGGACAGAAATAATTTGTATTGGGCTTGGCTCTGTTTAGTGCAGACTCTTTGTCCTCCTTGTACTCTTGTACGTCTGTTTCTGGTAAGTGATTCTTCGTTTCCTGAAAAGATTGTGAAGAGACATAATGTGTTGACTCCACAGACTTCTGATTCAGATGCCGAGGAGTGTGTGACTTCAGCCAGTCCCTTTTGAAGGATTATTTTTCCCAGAAACTATTTTCAGAATGAATCCACAGTTTCAATGGGAAAGTCATGTTATGGTTTGTTTAAAACTGGAATTTCCAGAATATACTCCTATTTCTTCTGTTCTGTCTGCATCGGAGAAATGAGTAGGATCTGGAAATTCTAGTTGTAACAAATCCTAGCTCGAGCTGAGTAATGGTTTGGGCATGTGGAATGTGCCCTGAAGCTTTGGAAACTGGCTGGCTGCTGTATCCTTGCCACAATATATCTTAACTAGCTTAGATTGCTACAGCAGTGATCATTTGAACTTCTACTGTTGTGGTAAGAAAGCAACTAACTTTGGCTTACTGGGACTAACCTGGTCAAAAACAACTTTCCAGGGGAGACCCGCAGTGGTGGTTATACTGAGTTTGGTAAATTGGACTTGGGCACAGGGGAATTTCCGTTGCTTTTTTTGTGAAGTGTGCTATGTTCCCAAGAGCCTCTGCAGTGGAGTGTTAAGTGTATGGGAGAATGAAGGACTGGGAAAAGAGAGACCGGGGCTTGGTGGGAGAATTGGTGGATGTTCTTCGTGTTTCACTGTTGCAGTCATAACTGTAGGGTGATCCTGCCGGCAGGCAGCCCGAGGTCGGCCAGAATTCCAAAGTCTGGGTCCGGCGTCAGCTGTACCAGCAAGTACCCTGACGTCAGAACGCAGAGGTATAAAGCTGACAGCCGACGCCATCTTCTCCAGTCTTTCTTGCCGTGCGGTGGAAAGCAGCTCGCAAGTTGTTGGTTGGCGGATTCCCGGACAACGTGCTTTGTTTGTCGCTGGTCCGAAGACTACTTCTTCTCTTCTCAAGCTAAGTACCCCGTTGGGGAAACTTTTTTCTTGCTCCTCCGATGTCAGAAAAAGTTAATAATTGTATATGGTGTGGAAAACAAATACCTCATAAAGATTTCCACTCTTACTGTATTCCTTGCTTAGGCCCTGACCATGACGTTTCTTGCTGTCGGTTTTGTGCCAGGTTTAATTCGCGTACTATTGAGCGTAGGTACGATTGGGCCTTGAATTATTTCGGTAGACGGTTCAATTACAGGATGTCATCGGATACTTTACAGACAACCGGAATTCACAAAAAGCGCAAGGACAAGGATAGGCCTCCGAAGTCCAAACGGGATTCTTTGCAGCCGGAGCCAGCTTCAGGTTCGGCGATCGTCAGTGAGGCGCTTTTGCAGCCCCTGTCAGCCACTTCGGAACCGATGGTCGACACGGACTCCCATGGGGAGCCAACTAGGCCCAGTATTTTAACTGCTGCAGGACCTTCGGACATCGCTCCTTCAGATGGGTCCGGAACCGCTGTGCAGGTACCGGCTTCTGAAGGGGTTTTCAGGCCTTCTCATATCACCATTACTACAAAGGCAAAGTCAAAGACTCCTGTTAAGCCAAGGATTTCTTCTCAAGCTTCTTCGGATTCAGCTCCCAAGACCCAAAAGCAATTAAGGATGGCTGAAGATTTGCTTACTATGATTAGGGGTTCTCACCCCCCTCCTGAAAAAAGGCCTAGACAGGATATTCCTTATGATTCCTCTGATCAGGCTTCTGTGTGACCTTCCCATCAATTTTTGTTCAAGAACCCTTCTGCAGATCCTGAAACTATTTCTCAGGGTTCCAAGGCTGCTAAGGCTGCTCCAGCTAAAAATCCTATTCCCTCTGAAAAGGATTCTCGTGCCTTGGACAGATGGGGCAAAAAGGTGTATACTTCTGCTACTCTTTCTATTAGAGCTTTAAATTGCTAGTTTCATATGTTCAGGTATCAGCAATTTCTTTTGTCTGTTTTAAAACAAAAACTTTCGACCTTTCCTGCATGTGCAGAGGACAAGGAATTACAGGATGTATTGCATGCAACTGAACAAGTTAGCAAACATAGTTTACATTGTGGTTTTGATGCCTTGGAGGCTTCTTGTAGGGCCGCAGCCTCTGGTACTGTTATCAGGAGACATGCTTGGCTTCGAGAGCAGAATTTGCCTGAGCAAGTTAAGGCTAAATTGTTAGATGCCCCTGTTCAGCATGATGTTCTGTTTGGCTCTAAAGCTGAGGAGGTTATTAAAAAGATGGAGGATAAGGCGAAATCTATGCAGACTGTTAAAGATTTCTTACAAGTTCAGCCTCCTAGATTTACTAGAAATTGGCCCTCCAAAAATTGGTCCTTTCCCACGTCTGACAGGCCTCAAAGGGGAAGATATAGACGCTCCAGAGGTCGGGCTCAGGCCTCTTACAGGTCCAGACAATGGACTGCTTCATCCCCTAGAAGGGGAGAAGACAGATCTCAATCTCAAAGGAAGTAGACCCAATGACTCTCTGTTGGGTTACAGGTCCTCTTTGCCTGGAAGCCCCTCTCTGAGGAAAACTTTCTCTTCTACCAAAATTGGACTCGTATTACCCAAGACAAATTGGTTTTGGACGTGATTTTAAGAGGTTACAAATTCCACTTTCACACACTGCCAAGGTCTATTGGTTGGCCGGATCTGCCAAAACATCAATTGTCAGAGGCCTTAAATCAAATGGACGGTCTATTGGCCATGAGAGCCATAGAACCTGTTACACTTTCACAGATGGGAAGAGGTTTTTACTCCAAGACTATTTCTGGTCCCAAGAAAACAAAACTCATAGAGACCTATTCTGGACCTTTCAGTGTTAAACACCTTTCTGGAAATTCCAAAATTCAAGATGCTTACTCTACAACAACTTCTTCCAATGCGGATGGTGACATTGGACTTAAAGGAAGTCTACTTACACATTCCCATCAGGCAGGAACGCAGAAAATACCTGATTCAAGGCAGGTTCGAGGCACTTTCAATTCTCTGTACTGCCCTTTGGTTTATCTACTGCGCCCAGAGTCTTTACCAAGTGTCTGGCTCCAGTAGTCGCTTATTGCAGACTACAGGGGATTCAAATTTACCCCTATCTAGATGACTGCCTTATTCAGGCGGACAGCAAAGACCTTTTACTTCAACATCTGGATTTTGTTCAACGTCTTCTACTACTAGGATTTTCAGTGAACACAAAGTCACATTTGATCCCTTCTCAGCAAATGATTTTTTTGGGAGCTCTTCTAAACACAAACTTGCAAAGGGCCTTCCTCACTCCAGAAAAACAAATACAGCTGGCCTCAATTTTCAAAACCTTGGCAACTTTACCTCAGCTTACTGCAAAGAAATTCCTGCAGGCTTTGGGCTACATGCTTCTTGCATCCTGTTGATTCCAAATGCAAGGCTTCATATGAGAACTCCAATGGTACCTAAAGAGTGTATGGTCTCAGCATTACCACAGTCTAGACACAATGATTCCACTGATTCCCTGCCTCCAAAAGGAGCTCCTTTGGTGGTCCAGGGTTTGTGCTTTGAACGAAGGGAATCCCTTCCGTCTGCCTCAACCTTCTCAGATCATAACCACGGACGCTTCGGATTATGCTTGGGGAGCTCATTTTCTAGACTTTGGCCAGCAGGGCTCTTGGACAAAGAAGCAACTACTCTGGCACATCAACTTGAAGGAAATGTTGGCAGTCCAAAATGCTCTTCTAGCATTCCAGACTCTCTTGAAACCAGGACCTCTTCTGATTCGTACAGACAATACCACAGTCATGTGGTACATAAACAAGCAAGGGGGCTCTCACTCTTACCCCCTTTGCAGACTAGCCATGAATTTATGGGACACGGCTCTAAATCTGAATCTGCATCTTCAAGCTCAGTTCATTCCAGGAAATCAGAACCTCTTAGCAGACAGCCTAAGCAGAATTCTTTTGGATCCTCACGAATGGATGTTGGACTCCAACTTATTCAGCAGAATAACTGCAGTTTGGGGTTGTCCTCAGATCTATTTGCATCCCATCTCCTCTCAATCATCAGTTGCCTCTCTTGCACCAGGTCCTACCACAAAACAGCTTGGAAAGTGGATGCCCTGTCATTCAGCTGGAGGAATCTTTCGGGATATGCCTTCCCTCCTCTTCCTCTTCTGCCTCGGGTGTTACTGAAAATAAAACAGGACAAACCCCAGACTATCATTTTGATAGCTCCAAATTGGCTTCGGCAGTTTTGGTATCCAACTTTAAAACACCTATTCTTGGAACCTCCTTGGATTCTTCCTCTGATCCCTAATCTTCTGTCGCAGCATCAGGGTCTGATGCAACACTCTCAAATCAAGACTCTTTGCCTAGCAGCTTGGCTCTTCAAGGGCCTTTGATTCCTTCCCTTCCCAAACAGGTTTTGGATGTTCTTTTAGAAGCTAGGCGGCCTAGCACTAGAAAATCTTATGCTTCAAAATGGAAAAGATTTTGTATTTGGATGCAGGATCAAGGTTTTGATCCTCTCTTGCCTAATATTTCCTCCATTTTACTTTACCTCTCAGACCTTCTGCTTAAAGGCCTTTCCTTTTCCTCCATATAAATTCATGCTTCTGCTATCTCGGCTCATTTTAACACTGATCCTCCCATTTTTTTCTCGCCAGCTGGTGAGGCAATTTTGAGAGGAGCTAAGAATTTAAGACCTCCCAGAACTCCTCCTGTTCCTGCTTGGGATCTTAATTATGTTTTGGAGAAACTTACTTTGCCTCCTTTTGAGCCTGCTGCGGCTTCGGATATCAAGTTCTTATCCTGGAAGACAGCTATCTTATTGGCATTGACTTCTGCCAGAAGGGTTTCAGAGTTGCAAGCTCTCATGGCTGTGGAACCTTACATTATCTTCCACCAAGACAGAGTTTCCTTGAGGACAAATCCTACTTTTTATGCCCAAGGTGATTTCTAAAGTGGCTCTAAATCAGACTATTCACCTTCCTACCTTCTTTCCAAATCCTCAAAATAAAGGGGAAAGGATCTTGCATTCATTGGACGTACACAGGCAACTACGATTTTACCTGGACAAGACTAAAGATTTCAGAAAATCTGATCAATTGCTTCTCTTATGCCTCCAGTTCTCTAGGTAAGGCTATTTCTAAACAAACTATTTCCAAATGGATTGCTCATGGAATAAGGTTTTGTTACTCTCACTATGGCAAACAGATTCCAGGTACTGTTAGAAGTCATTCTACTAGAGCAGCTGCCACTTCAGCAGCTTTTCTCAGAGGGGTTCCTACCAAGGACATTTTGGAAGCTGCCACTTGGAGTTCAGTGCATACATTCTCTAAGCACTATAATCTCCCTTTGTATTCTAAGTCTAGGGCAGGCTTTGCCTCTGCTGTTTTGCAGGGTCTTCTAGCTGCCCCTTCTTCTGCATAGCCTCCTCCCTCATTCACAGCTTTGGGATTCTACCCTACAATTATGACTGCAACAGTGAAACACGAAGAACATAGTACAGTTGTGTACACCTACCATAAATGTAGATGTTCGAGTGTCTTCACTGTTGCAGTCGATGTTCCCTCCCACCAGTCCCCTCTTATTTTTGCTTGTCTTCTCTTCCACTTCTTTTGTGGTGTATTTGTGTTCCTTTTTAGACACCTTTTGGTTTGTTTTTTTGGGAGCTTCTGACATCTGGGGCAAGAAAGGCTGGAGAAGATGGCGTCGGCTGTCAGCTTTATACCTCTGCGTTCTGACGTCAGGGTACTTGCTGGTACAGCCGACGCCGGACCCAGACTTTGGAATTCTGGCCGACCTCGGGCTGCCTGCTGGCAGGATCGCCCTACAGTTATGACTGCAACAGTGAAGACACTCTAACATCTACATTTATGGTAGGTGTACACAACTGTACTTTTTACCTGTATAAATGGGAAAGAGTTGGTGATGAAAAAAAGAGGAGGCAGTGCTTGTCTAAAGTTGCAGAGGGCAGATGTGATACTGTGCTGGCTTGGCTTCTGGATGCACAGAAGCCAAAGGAAGGATTAGATCTGTTGAAGGGGGGGGCGCTGGATAAATGCTTCTGTCAAAGTAGTGGAACTTTGCAAAGTATAACATTTACATAAACAGGAGGCTATGTCAAAATCCTAACCCATACTGTTCTGGAAGTAGAGTGGTAGAGATGATGTTCATGTTTCACTGTTGCAGTCATCACATTTGGGCTATCTGTTTGCAGTAGCCCTCAGTCAGCCTGATTTAACAAAGTCTTGGGTCCTGCGTCGGTTGCTCTGTCATTTTCCGTGACGTCAGGTAGTCAGGGGTATGAAGCATGCAGCTGATGCCATTCTATCACTGTTCTGGAATTAGAATGGTGGAGTTCTGCATGGTAACTGAGGAGTTAGAATTAATGCACTTAAGTATAGAAAGGTTCTGTGAACTTTTTTTTTTTCTCAGAAAAAGTATTAAAACTGGTAATTAGTCTATTGTAAAGTTTCAGTTTCGGGTATCAAGTCTATTTCTTGCCATTGGAAGGTTTAAAGTACAAGATGAGTTAACATTAATATTCCTAGGTACAGATTAAGGAATATGTTTAATACTTGTAGGACTTTTCAGCTAAAAAAAACTCCAGGACGCCCACAAACTGTAGAAATAACACAAATGAAGGCAAAAGGCAAACTGATCCACTCCCAAGTGTTTTAGTGCTTTCGTTTATAAAATACAAACTTCCTCAGAATAAAAGCTTAAAACTTGAACCATAGTGGCCAACTCATTTTATATATGCTGTAGAAACCATGTGATAAAACTTGCCTCAGTTTGAAACCAGCATTGAGATGCATTACATCTGCAGTTTGTATCCCTTGCATTTTCATATACATTACATACTTTAACACTGTTAAGTTATATAAGCACATATTTGCGTGTAATATTGCCAAAATAACAAAAATACCTATACTTGATAAATTCTTATATGTAAATAAATGCATATGTGAATCTAGCTGTCATGCTACCTGTAAATATGTAACATATTCAAAAAAGCTGACTTTAAACAGTGCATGCCCCATGAATATAGTTTATACGTAGGTAGCAAACTTTGCTTTTCAGTCTCAAAATAGGACTGATAGAAACCACACCCTTTAGTCCTGGATAGTTTCGTTGCGTTGGTTCGCAGTTGCCATTTGAGTTCCTTAAATTCCAAAAAGTCATCTAAAAGACCCCCTCTTTCACCTACGTCAAAATGATCTATAATGTATTTAAAATGATGGCCTGCAAGTTGGATTTGGATTATATGTTCAGTTAAGGCTTTTTTTTTATCATCATATTTATGTTCTATTCTGGTTTTAAAGCTGTTTTTTTTTTCCTTTTTTTTTTTTGTTGTCTTGCCTATGTAAAATCTTGGGCATTTTTGACAATGCCCATATAAAAAAAAAAACAGTTTGCTGTTACAATTGTATCTCCTTTTTCAGCCTTATTGTACCAAAATGGGCTAAATGGATTTCATTCTACTCCAGTATGTATTTACTTTGTGGGCAGTGCCCAAATTTACTGATTTTTTCCACACAATTCATCATACTTAGGTTTATCTAACATTTTAATACTTGCATCCTTTTTATAAGATATACGTGGGCCAACCCCCACCAATTTCTTGTAATCTAGGTCAGTATCAAAAACGCACCAGTTTTTTTTTTTTTTGTAATTTCTCTAATATGAAAATTATTACAAAAAATGTTTTGACAATTTCCGCATGTCCAAACCATTAGGTGAAAGAGGGGGGGGCCCTACAGATATCTTTTTGAATTTAAGGAACTCGAATGGCAACTGCGAACCAACAGAACAAAGCTATCTAGGACTAAATGGTGTGGTTTGGCAGTCCTATTTTGAGACTGAAAGCCACACTGTATTTAAAGTCAGTTTTTTGTATATCCTGCATGTTAAAGGTAGCGTGATAGCTAGATTCACATATATGCAGTTATTAACCTGTATATAAGAATTTATCTAGTAGAGGTATTTGTTATTTTAGAAATATTGCATATAAATATGTGCTTGTGTAGCTTAGTGTGAAGTATGTAATGTATATGAAAAATGCAAGGGCTACAAACTGCAGATGGTAATATATCTTTAAATGCTGGTTTCAAACTAAGGCAAGTTTTATCACATGGTTTTTAGAGCCTATGAGTTGGCCACTGTGGTTCAAGTTTTTAAGCTTTTATTCTGAGGAAGTTTGTAATTTATAAGCGAAAGGGCTAGCTAAGTAAATACTTGGGAGTGGATCAGTTTGCCTTTTGCCTTCATTTGTGCTTTAGCTGAAAAGGTATACAAGGGGAGAAAAATATACTGGGGAATGGAAACATTTTACTTTATTTTCATACTGATGAAATAAAAAACGGTACATTATGTAACTGTTTCAAAGAATGTCCTGATTTTTTTTTTTTAATGTAAAATCATGAACCGGTGCAGAGTGTTGGAAGTAATAAATGGAGAAATTATGCAGTTGCCAAATGTGATTAAGTATTATAGAAAAAATGGTTTTGCTTCTGGGGATGATTTTTATTGCACACTTGATTAGTGCGTGTATAGTGAAAAGTCGGGGGGGGGGGTAGATGCACTGAAGTTGGGTCATTTGTGTATTGATTTTGAAATGATTAGAGAATATGAAGAGTAATGTGTATATGAGAAGCGAAACGGTGAGAGGTATTTAGGAACATGGGAAAAGTACACATGCAGATAGTGTTGGTGTGGAGGCCAAACTGGGAAAGCATGGAAATGGAGTCTGGAACAAGATAGAATTGATATTACAGCAAACACATACATGATGCATGCATGAATTGTCGACATATCAAATGGTCGAGACTAAATTACCAACACTGAGTACATAAAAAGGAAATTAATTTCCTTTTTCTAGTATTCATAAGAGGTTACTAGGCTATCGACCTGGAGATCATTTCAAGCCTAATGATTTCATCCCAGTGTAATACCATAGATACTCTTGTCAGTACCCAGGATTGTTATTTAGTAATGACTGCCCATGTCCAGGAGGGTTTATGGGCGCTATCTCCGGTATGAATTTATGGTGCCCCAGCCACTCGTCCAGGTTCCTTTTTGAACTGTCAGAGGTGCTCTACTTTACATAATTTGGCTGCCTATTCCAAAGACGCAGCAGTCACTAAGACAAATCTCTCCCTCCAGCATGTCCTATTTAAGTTGCAGGCCATGTGTAGGTCCCTGGAACGAGTAGCTGTAGCCCTGTTTGATTTATGGATGTGCAGCAAATTCATTGGGTTTGGGTTGGAGATTGCTCTTAGGCGAGACTTATGCCTGGCTTACAGAAGTCTATACGATAGCGAGTATAGTGACGGGGACTTCAGTCGGTCTGCATAAGGCACATGCTGGAGTCTCTCTGTTAGAAACCTCTGAGACCTCTCTAATACTAACAATGGCTCTCACACGTTCAACTCAAATGTGTCTGAGTGGTGGTAATATTATGAAAAGGGTCCTTTTTATTGCAAGGTTCAGAGTTAGGATTATATATTGCTAAGCCTTCCCTACTGAACATTACCTGACACTAAAGTACTTTATACATGTACACACACACAGTCGGATTTCAAAAGACTTGCTGTCTGTTTTAATGAATTACTAAAGCCTATTATAGCACGACTTGGAATCTGGTCCCAGATCTGTTCTTTTAAATCGCTTAAGTCCTGCACATTCTCTCACTTGTAATTTTCTTTTTTTGCTAGCATCCAGGCAGTGCACCTGCTAGCTAGTTACTGAAATTTACCCCAAAAGACATGTTCACTGGCTCTGTTCTGAGTTTCTGTTTTCACACTGGGAAAACTGAAATTCAGCTGCTGTTCAGTGTGTAGCCATCTGGAATGTGTGTAGTACACTGAATTTTGACAAATTGCCACACTTGATAGAATGTAGTTTGCTTTAGAACAGTTTGTAACAGGTTTTGATAAATTTGGAAAAAACAGCTTTATTTTGAATGAGACCACTTGGTGATCCAGTCTCACCTGTGAGGACATGACACGAGGGGTGGGATGGTGCAGTGTTTTCCCATATTGGTGAAAAACTGTCCAGTATGTTTGCATGTCTGAAGGGTGCACTAACTGAGCAAGGGCATTTGTTAAAGTCCAGGAAATGTGCTTGTAGTTTGGTGGCATTGTATGTTTCCCAGTGTATAGAGGGGTAGTCAGTCTCCCATGAGTATAGTGGCTGGATAGAAAGTGACTTTTAGGTCTAAGAGGTTTGGGATTCTTGAGATGTGGGTTGTGACCTATAGGTTGCTAACGCATGTTAAGGGACTCGCTGCTAGTTGATTTGCACTTGGATGAACTCCATGGTATCATCCTGTTTTACCAACCTTGAGGTATATTTGTTGCATGTAGATCGTGACTCATCCACCTTTAGTCCCTGTCTGTGCAGCAGATGGTCTAAATGTGTGTAAGGCACTGGAGCTTTGCAATGCCAGAGTATTTTATGCAGTTTAAAACCATGTCTCAGTAAAAGCACAAACTTCTGCTCCCTACAGTGAAGGAGAGCTTATAGGGTGTGGAGTTTCTTGTTGAGACTCCTTGCATTGAGCAGCAACACGTTTGTCCCTTTGCGTTTATTTGCTATGCCCATAGGTTTATCACTGTGGTATCCTAGGAGCAGTAAGGGGTGGATAATTTTTGCCAAAATCCAGAAGCTGGGGTGGGAGTGGGGGGGGGGTGCAGGCCAGTCTTGGCAAATCAACGTGGTCTGACAAGTCTTCCAGGCTGACGGATACTGAATCACTCTGGAATGACACCAGAAACTAAGCCAGTTTTTAATCTCTCATTTTGTTTATACTATAGCATCATCCTTGTGAAAATAGAATGCTGGTCAGTGCAAGGCACATACCAGTCTGAGACCCCCATTCAGAGACACATTCAGAGAGATTCATAATGTCTCTCTAAATATCATCCAGAGAGGTATGTCTGTGGTCATTGACGCCTGCAATGAGTGTGATAGAATCGTACTGATACCTGTGGTGTGTGAGTACACGTGTTGCCTTTTGGATCCTGGCTGCAGATAGGCAACTGACTTATCTTTTCTCTAGTCTGGCAAGTGAGGCATTTGTGTGTTGTACAGGGGAGTCCCTTTCAGCAAGACTCCTGGGTAAATTGCTTGCTTGCCTTATGGACTTTGTTTGGGGGGGGGGGGGGTCCGTTGAATGTAGGTTTTATATGCAGTGTTTGGTGTTGCTTTTGGTGTATGCTTTAGAGATTGCTGAGGATAGGCATTGTTTGTAGGATTAGGTCATCTTTGAGGCCTGGGGGAGATGGCTTTTTAGTGCCTCAGCATAAGATGGTTTGTGTTTGTGGAGATACTGTGGTGGAACTAGTGCGTGTGTTTCTTAACTTTTGTATGCAAGATTTTTTTTGCCTCCAAAGAAATTGTGCATGTACATCTCTCGCATAATGTGTTGCTTTTTCTTTAAGGATTATAAGTTTGTCAGTGAACATGAGACAATTGCTACACTGCGTCAGGATGCCCATGCCTACCAAGATGGCTACAGAGACATTTGGGAATTGCATATACATGTTGTCCGGGCCTTTGTTAGGGTTTTGAGGCTTGTGTTTTACAGATGTCTTAAGAGTGGCCTCTAGGGTTAGGGGCCAGAGTTGAATAGTGCTAGGATGTGGTACTAGATAGTGCTGTATTATGATGCCAGTGCTGTCTGATGTGCAAGCTAGCTGCTCTGAGCTTGACTTTGGCTAATGCATCACTAAACCAAAGGTTACAGTCCCAATGCTAGTTTCATATTTTTAGGTTAACTTCCTTGTTTTCCAACTTGGATAAACCAGGCCAGTACCTACTGCCGCTATATGGAATATTCCAGGCCTGTAGATCTAAAAACACAAAAAAAAAAATTGCTAAAGTCTATGCTACCATAAAAGAAACAAATTAGCTAGGCAAGGAGAATTTGTCAGACCACTAGCAAGACCATTTAAGTAAATGCAGTTAGTTTTAGCCTTAAATACAAATGCACAAATAAAACTAGAAATAGTTTATCATTAAAATAGCTTCTGGAAGTGCAGTTTTTAAATGCAAATACTTGGCTTTTGGCTGAATGTTATATGATCCACAGAAATCATGTCAGAGGCTCAGACCAGGATACCAAGAGCTGGGCTGTGTGGGAATTGGCCATGAACCTCTGAAACGCACCAAATTTGTACAGACCCTTAAACAAAGGAAGTTGTAGAATCTCTTTAGCAGGGACCAAATTGCATGAATACAACAATTACCAACAAAAATACAAAATAGCAACTTGCACAGTAACACTGCCAGTAAAGCTTTTTAGAAGTGCAGATGTTCGTGTTTCACTGTTGCAGTCATCACACTTTGGTTATTTGCCTGCAAGTAGCCCTCCATTGGCCTGAATACCAGAAACTTAGTATTTCTGTGTTGGATGCTGTCGCTTCTTCCATGCCGTCAGGGGTATAGAAACAGGCAGCCGATGACATTACACCAGTCTTTCTTGCCGAGGGGAAGCGCGAAGCAGTTCGCAAGTGCCGGTCGGCCGCTACAAGAGTTTTTCATTTGAGTTGAATAATGCTGAAGTCTTCTAAAGCTAAGTACCCTGTTGGGATTCTTTTTTCCTGCTCTAACAGATGTCGGAGAAAGTTAACAATGGTCTTGCCTGTGGAAAGCAAATACCTCAGATTTTCATTCTTACTGTGTCGCCTGTTTTAGGCCCAGACCACGATGTCCCTTGCTGTCTGTTTTGTGCCTTGTTTAATGCCTGAACTATTTGTTGTCAGGCTATCTGTCGCTAAATTCTTTCGCTCTTGATCTCTGTACTCTGAAATGGCTTCGATAAGCCATCAGTCTATCGATCTTCGGAAAAAAACGTAAGGATAAAGACAGACAGACCGCATAGGTCCAAAACTGCCAACGACACTTCCTTTAAGCTAGTCAGTCTGCTGAATCTTAGTGAGGTGCCTTTGCAGCCCCTGACGCTCACTTTTGTGGATTTGCAGGCCTCTGCTGAGACCCATTCGGAGTCTGCTATACCAGGAGATGCTTCAATGGAACCAGCAGATGTCTCTATCTTAGATGGGTCCAGAGCCGCTGTGCAGGCACTGGCTTCTGAGGGAGTTTTCTGTCTTACCAATAGTCGAATCAAACCGACTTCATCTTTTACCAAAACTACCAAGTTTCTTATGCCCAGAGTATGCACTACACCTAGAAAACAGACCAAATTGCTTGCTCCGGCACCCATGCCTCAAAAACAAATGCTTAGAATGGCTGAAGACCTTATTACGCTGATTAGGGGAAGCCAGCCTTCCCCTGCTAAGAGACAAAGAACCCAGTCCCCTTCAGGTTCTACAGACAGAGTCCGAGGACTCCTTTCTGATTATGAAGACATGCCCTTATCCGCCTAGAAGGATTCAGATATAGAGGAATCCATTCCCTTTGCCTCCCCTCCAGAGGATTTCTCTCTTGGTGAAACCTTGCATACTTTAAGGGAGCATTTCCCTTGGGATTGCTAAGACTATCCTCAGTCCAAAAAGAGACACGGAGAATTTTTAGTTGCCTCAGCACAGGCCTTTAGCTGTACCCCCTGTCCTGGATGTTGTGGATGATGTTTTCATGGAATCCAGTCTTACTCCAGACACTTTACCTCCGGCCCCTAGGAAACCAGACGGCTCCGGCCCCTAGGAAACCAGACTGGTACTACAGAGTACCTGATTCTCAAGTTTCTTTTCAAGAATCCTACTGCTGATCCAGAGAATTTCCCGGGGACCTAAAGGTATTAAGGCTACTACAGCCAAAAATCCTACCCCTTCGGACAGGGATTTCAGAGCTTTATTCCGATGGGGTAAGAAGATATCTACCTCTGCAACTCTTGATATCAGGGCATTGAATTGCCAGTTTCACATGCTGAAATACCAGCAACATATTATGGAACTTTATTAAACAAGTGGTAACCTTTCCAGAATGTGCAGAAAATAAAGAATTGCAGGAGTTTATACACTCTGGAAACCAAGTTAGTAAGTATACTTTGCAGTGTGGCTTTGCCCTAGAAGCATCTTGCAGGGCAGCAGTCCCTGGCTTTGTACTGAAGACATGCTTGGCTGAAGGAGCAGACCTTGTCAGATCTAAATTACTAGACACTCCTTGGAATAAGGACTGACTGTTTGCCACCAAAGCAGAAGTGCTTAAAAGGATGGAAGAAAAGGCTTAAATCTAAGCAAACTGTTAAAGAATTCCTACAAGTACAACCACCTAGATTCAGTAGGCATTGCCCTTAAAAACTGGTCCTTTCCAGCCCCCTCCAGGTCCCAAACAAGACCCAGGGGCAATAGACCACCCAGACTGCAGTCTCTGTGTATACAGAGAGCGAAGCAATGGAGTCCCCCCCACTCCTAAAGCTGCCTGCCCAATTGATTGTGCCCCTAGGAGGAAAACTTTCCCTTGCTGCAAAAAACTGGATGTCCATCACTCAGGACCGATGGGTCCTCAGCATTGTAACCCGGGGTAAACATTTTATTTCCATTCACTGCCAACCCCAAGTGGGTTTCCAAACCTTCCTCCAAACCAGTGGGCAGAGGCTCAAAACCAAGTACTTTCCCTGCTCAATATTAGAGCTATTCAGCCTGTTCCAATAGAAGAGGAGTCAAGGATTCTACTCCAGACTCTTCCTGGTACCCAGGAAAGAGGGCTCTTGGTGCCCAATCATGGATCTTTCAATTCTCAACACCTTCCTGGTGGTAACAGAATTCAAGATGCCTACCTTGCAACAGCTTCTCCCTAGGTTAGCCAAGGATTCCTGGTTAGTCACCCTAGAGTTGAAAGAAGCCTATTTGCACATCCCCATAAGGCAGTCATGCAGGAAATATCTACGTTTCAGGGCAGGGTTTGTGCATTATCAGTTCTCTGCACTTCCCTTTGGCTTATCTGCTGTGCCCAAGGTATTCACAAAATGCCTGGCTCCAGCCATTGCATAGTGCAGACAGAGAACTATCCAAATTTACCCCTATTTGGATGACTGCCTGATTCAGGCGGACAGTCAGGAATTGCTGCTTCAGCAACTGGCATTTGTAAAAAGCCTTCTCACTTCATTGGGGTGCACCATCAAATGAAGAAATCACAACTGGTACCCAGTCAAAAGATTATATTTCTGGGAACAACCTTGGACACAACTTCCCAGATGGCATTCCTCACTTCAGAAACAGATATATCTGACAGACTAATTCAAACAAATGGCCATCAGAACCCAGCTATCTGTAAGAAAAATACTGCAAGCCCTAGGGTTCATGGCCTCATGTATTCTGCTAATTCAATATGCAAGACTGCATATGAGGAAACTTCAATGGTACTTAGTCTTTGGTGCCAGCATTCGCAGAATCTGGAAACAGTCCTTCCTATCCTACCTTGTCTCTAAGGACAGAGTTTCTCTGGTGGGCACAAGCATGCAGCCACAGCAAGGGACTACGTTTTACCCTACTCCATGCTGCCCAGGCCCTGACCACAGACCCATCTGACTATGCATGGGGGGCTCACTTGGCTGGCAAATGTATTCAGGGCCACTGGAGCCCAAAGCAAATTCTCCTGCACATCAACCAAAAACAGATACTAGCTGTACAGAATGCCCTGACAGCTTTCAGACACCTACTCCTTCTAGGACAACTGCTGATTAAAAGTGGACAACACCACAGGTAAGTGGTACATCAAGCAGGGGGAACCCATTCTTGTCCACTTTGCAGATTAGCCATGGCCCTGTGGAAGTTCATCTGCAAGCTCAATTCCTGCCAGGCAAACACAATTCACTGGCAGACTACTTGAGCAGAAAGCTCCTAGATGCACACGAGTGGAAACTGGAGACCACCTTCAACCTTCTGATACAGAAATGGGGGATCCCAGAGGTGAATCTTTGTCCCCCCCCCCCCACAACCCCCAATTAAGCAAATTCTGCACCAGGAACCCCTCACAGCAGGGCCTGGAAGCTGGATGCCCTATCCTTTTAATGGGAAAATCTCTGTCTATGCCTTTCCCCTTCTGCCCCTTCCCTCTTGAGTATTACTCGAGATAAAACAAGACAGGCCAAGGACAATTCTGATTGCCCCGGACCGGCCACGCCAGCACTGGTAACCACTCCTGTGCAGCCTGGCAATGGTGCCACACTGGCACCTAAACCAGACCCCAACCCTTCTTTCTCAGCAGGGGGGGGGGGGACAGAGTTTGCATCCACAATTGCAAACCCCAAGTCTTGCAGCCTGGCTTACTAAAATACTCCACCAGCAACCCTAAGCAAATGGCTGCTGCACGTCATCCTTGAAGCCAGAAGGCCCAGTACTAGGAACTATGCTGAAAAGTGGGAAAAGGTATTGTTCTTGGATTCCATGTGAAGGTAAGGACACAGCACTGCCCTCCTTACCTCTTATCCTGGATTACCTAGCAGAACTACTCCACAGAGGCCTATCTTTCTCCTCCATTGAGATCCATGCCTCTGCCATTTTGGCTCATTACAGTACTGAGCCACCTCTATTCTCTCACTCAAAACAGTTCCTGATAGGAGCAAACAACTTAAGGCCACCTAGGAGAGCACCCACCCCTGCTTGGGACCTTAACTTTTTTTGTACTGGAAAACCTCATGCTTCCCCCTTTTTGAACCTGCTGCTTTAGCAGAGTTAAAATTTGTCTCTTGGAAAACAGCCTTGTTTCTAGCCATCACTTCAGCTAGAAGAGTGTCTGAGTTAGAAGCACTGATTGCTGTGGAACACTTTACTATTTTCAGTGCTGACAGTTTCCTTCAGGACCAACCCTTCCTTTATGCCTAAAGTGGTATCCAGTGTGGCTCTCAACCAATCCATCCATTTGCCAACCTTCTTCCCTAATCCTCAAAATAAAGGGGAAAGGATCCTGCACTTTTTGGACATGCACAGACAGCTCAGGTTCTACCTTGATAAGACTAAGCCTTTCAGAAAATCTAACCAGCTCCTAGTCAGCTTTGCAACAGGGGCAGAGGCCAAAGCCATTCCAAAACAAACCATTTCCAATTGGATAGCACACTTCATCCATTTTTACTACAAGTACTATGGAAAACCAACCCCTCAGGGTGTCCGAACACATTCCACTAGGGCTACATCTACCTCTACAGCATTCTCAGGGGAGTTCCTACCAGGGACATACTGGAAGTTGCTACCTGGAGGTTCTGTACACACCTTCACCAAGCATTGCCACCTGCCTATCTTTTCCAAATCCAGGGCAGGATTTGATACAGCAGTCTTGCAAGGCCTACTAGCCAGCCCTTACTCTTCTTGATTGCCTCCACCCTTCCTCAGCTTTGGGAATCAACCAAAGTGTGATGACTGCAACACGAACATAGTACAGTTGTGTACACTTACCATAAATGTAGATGTTGAGTTTATTCACTGTTGCAGTCTTGGTTTCCCTCCCTCCTGCCCCTTGGTTTTCTCTCCCTCCCCTCTCTCTGGTTATTCCTACTGGTATTGGTATTTACTTTTTACTGGTGGTGATTTCCCCACCATATGCTAGCTCCCTATTTGGGAACTCCTGACATTTGGGACAAGAAAAACTGATGTAATGGCGTCTGCTGCCTGTTTTTATACCCCTGACAACCTGACGTCTTGGAAGAAGTGACAGCATCCAACGCAAAAATACTAAGTCTCTGGTATGCGGGCCGACTGAGGGCTTACCTGCAGGCAGATAACCCAAGTATGATGACTGCAACAGTGAATACACTCTGAACATCTACATTTTATGATAAGTGTTCACAACTGTACTTTCTTAGCAGTCGGAAAACTGTACAATGTTGGGGGTACTTGGAAAAAGATTTGAATGCAAAAATTGGCAGATAAAGCAGTTAAAACTTATTTTACTTTTTTGCACTTCACTTATTTGCCAGGGATGGCAGAAAATTTATTTTAGGACCTTCTCAGACTTTGGCAATGATAAGCAGATTGGGGACTCTGAAAATTGACTTGTAATAAAGGAGGTTAGCTAAAGTGCAATGCTTTTCTGAGTGGGCACTTTGTATGACTGATCTATATAAAACAATGGGTGGGAAAGGTATTTAATCAGCTTTAAGAATTGACAGTAGCAATTGGAGGGGTTGAGGAACTTTGGCATTCACCTTTTAAGGTAATATGACCAAACACTGGCTTTTAATGCAACAAAAAAATAGCAGCAGAAGTGCAGGAGGGTTGGGGGAAAAAATTTAAAGAAGTTGTAAGAAGCCATACAAACCCAGTACTTATCCATAGTATGTCTGGTCGGCATGCGAGCCAAAATGGCCTGGAGTATGTTCTCTGAATCTCTTTCTAACAAGTGTTTGTCTATTTATATCTGCTCTCTCTCTCTATTGCTGCTTCTCTTTCCTTGATCTTATACTCTCTCTTCTTGGTACTAAAACATGTTAGTATGTTCAACATGATGTTACTTAGATTCTCTAGGAAGTTAAGTCCTGTTCTTTCTTTTGATAACTTATTACATTTCTTTTTCCATGTTCTAACACTTTCTTTTCCTGCTTTTAGATATAGGTAATAATGTGTATTATGACATTTGTGCTAATGATGTATCTCCTTTTGTCTAAATGTGGAACTTTTCTCCCCGGGCCTCTGCTGAAAATGGAAATATATCCAGTTGGACTAGCCCGGTCAACAAATGTAAAATAAAATAAAAATAAATAAATGTTTTTGATTAATGGTATATAATCTTAAAGACTGACAAAGCAATCGGTCTGTAAAATGGATCTGTACAAACCAGGAAAACCAAATGCAAGAGCTCTTACAAATCAGCCAAGCTCCCGCGAAGGCAGATTGTAAATGCTATGGCCTCTATTTTAACAGTACTGTCTCTGCTAAAGAACAAAACAGTTAACTTGCAGAAACCTCACCTGTTTAAAGAAAATTCAAGTTGATGCAAGAAATCAGACACAGCTTGTCATCCAGAGTATATCTGGTCAGCATGTGCGCCAAAGGGTGCTTGTTTTTTTTTTTTTTTTTTTTTTTTTGTTGTTGTTTTTTTTTTTTTTTTCCCATAATCACTACTGTGATTGGGGTGTTTGACCTCCTATATCCTCTGCATCCACCATGCATGTGTTCATAGTGATTCCAGCTGGGAGAGGTGTCCCACCCCACTCAAGCTTATACTTCCCGGTCTCCATCCTCACCCCACCCCCTTCTGACCAGCCATTAAAGTATGTACATCTTCACTAAACGTATCCCACTTCTCAAACACCTTTTTAATGTGATATATCCATGCCCTAAACTTCCCACCCATTTTCATCACCATCCACATCTAAACCACTAGCAAAACAACTCCTCATTCTGAATCCCTTCACCTTTCCTTAAGCAGTCTGTATTCCTGTCCCAACATCATAGACTCCTGCCGCTTAACTTCAGCACTCCCTTTGTACCACTGTCCTCCGCAGTGCTTCACCTCGTCTTACTCCTCCCTCTAAAACCATGTACATTGCACCATCTGTAACCTCCTGTCTTCGCCCATCTTTCAACCTTTCCTTTACAAGCCTACCCCACTCTTCTGAACATATCATTCTCCACCTGCAAATCTTGCTCAACTCTAGCTACACATACCCTTTAACCCCACTTCAAGCTTCATAAACGCCTCTAAATTCACCCCAATCCTGCTTGTACTACTCTTTAGAGCCAGCAGTGAATTCAGTCCAGGTACTGCCATTCACACAACACCCATAACGTCCTGGCACCGCCACTCCTTTTCCTGTGCATTAATTAATGCCCAAAGCATCTCTTACTAGTCCAAATTATTACCTTCCTTACCACTCACTTGACCTGCCATCACAACTGTCACAGAAGCATGTCTCAAACCAAACATAATTTTTAGCATGTGCTCCCCTCTTAAAAGTACCTCTAAGACACAAGACCTGGTAAAAAGAAAGGTGAGTTGCACTCCTTCTTTATAGACAGATGCAAAAAAAATTACAGCTATACTTGCTCGGGCTAACAATCGGTGAACCCAGCTGGATCCATCTAAAACTTGCCTTTTCTTGGAAAACTCTTATCTAATAGCAGTCTCTTATCTTCCTTTTCCACCCTTTGTTAGATTTAAAAACCTTGTTTTTTTCTCTGCTTTCTCCAACTATAAAAATATAGGTGATTTTAACTTGAAACTTACCTAGGTCCCCTGAGAAATGACATTGCTAAATTCTTAGTCAGTATCTACCAAATTCTTAGCCAGTATCAACCTGATAGTTAATCAATGACTCCACCTGTCCAAACCTCTGAACCATCAGCCCCTCCTTCCTGGATCTGCTTATTACTAACAGCCCTCATGTTATCTCCAAAATATCCGATGTGATTTTTTTTTCTGTCCCCCTCGGCTGCCAGGTATGAGGAATCCAGCCAGCTCAGATTCAGACTTTTGGATCAAAGGCTCAGGCTCTTCCCTTATTATAAACCCCTCCACCCTGATGGTTCCCCAGATCTCATTTGCAATTCCCTTAACCAAACGTGATCTCCCAAGGCACAGCACACTGTGGTGGTTTTGGAGATGTCCTTCAAGAATGCAACTGCAGTCATAACATATGGGTTGTCCTGCCTCAGGCAGCCCTCGGTCGGCCGGATTCCAAAGTCTGGGTCCGACGTTGGCTGATGTCGCATTTCTCTCTGACGTCAGAGCGGCTGGAGTACATAAGCATCAGCCGACGCCATTTTCTTCAGTCTTTATTGCCGCGCGGTGCCCGAAGCAGAAGCAGTTCGCAAGTGCCGGTCGGTCAGCTCCTGTATTCTTCGAATCCGAAGTCATCAAAAAAAGCTAAGTATCCCGTTGGGGACCTTTCTTGCCTCAGCCGTTGTCAGAAATTACTGAAAAAGTTAACAATTGTCTGTCTTGTGGTAAACAAATACCTCATAAGGATTTCCACTCTTACTGTCTTCCTTGCCTTGGCCCAGACCACGACGTCTCTGCCTGTGTCGCCTGTGCTCGCTTCAATAAGCGCACTCTTAGGCGCCGGGCGGAGTTCGCTGAAGACTTTTTCGGCGATAAATTTGCTTGTATGCCGTCGGAACTTCCGACATCGCAGACTCCCAAGAAACGAAAAGACCCGGACCGACATCCTCGGCCCGCGTCTTCCACAGACTCCACGACAAAACCTACCGCGAGTGCTCCGGTTCCCCCTGAGACTGTTATTTCACCGCTCCGAACCGAAGACACCGCTTTACCGACACCTCCGATACCGGAGGCCACACAGACGCCAGTTATAGATTTTCCTCCGGATACTGAAACTGAGGAAATGCCAGAGACCATTGCTGTAGATAAGGTCACTCCTGCACGTGGAGCTGCTAGGCCTCCTATGGCCATGTCTATTAAGGCCTACACACATGCTAAGGCAGCCAGCAAGACCAAGCACCTTACTGTTAAGGCCTTACCTCAGCCTACTCCTGAAACACAAATCATGACTATGGCCGCAGACTTGATTTCCATGATTTAGAGGTTCACAGGCCCATCCTGAGAGAGTATCCCAGTCACCTCCTGATAAGAGGCCCCGGGTTGAACCCTTTGACCCTATCCTTTCAGATGAAGATTCTGAGGACTCTGTTCACTCCGATGGCCAGGAAGAGCCCTTCCAGACCTATGAGGACTCTGATGCAGAGGATTCCATCCCCTCAGCCTCCCCTCCTGAGGATATTTCTTTTGGGGAAGTTCTGCATACCATGAGGGAACATTGTAAGTGGCAAGGCCAAGAATATTCTGATTCCAGAAAGCGCCTTCGAACCTTCCTTAAAAAGCCCCAACACAGGCCCCTGGCTATACCTCCTGTGCTTGATGTTTTGGATGACCTATACTCTGACTCCAGTGTTACCCCGGATACTCTTCCTCCTGTCCCAGCCAAGCCAGACAGATATTATAGGATCCCAGAAACACATTATCATTTCTTTAGGGCCCATGCTGTTAATTTAGAAACTATTTCTCAGGGACCTAAAGGGGTTTCAGCATCCACCTCCAAAAATCCTTTGCCTTCCAACAGGGAAGCTAGGTCATTAGAGAGATGGGGGGAAAAAGGTCTACACCTCCACTACTTTATCTGAGAGCTCTGAATTGCCTCTTTCATATGTTTCAATATCAGGATTACCTGTTAGATGATTTACAGAAAACATTGGCCTCTCCTGAACCTTTAGACAGGAAGCTGTACATAATTCTCAGCAAGTCAGCAATCACTTTCTGCAGTGTGGATATGATGCATTGGAAGCTTCATGTAGGGCAGCTATGACAGGGGCGGTCATTCATAGACATGCATGGTTAAAAGAACAACCTCTACCAGATCATGTTAAGGCAAAACTTCTTGATGCACCTTTGGAAAAGAACAAGCTTTTTGGTACTAATGCTAAAGATGTGTTAAAGTCCATCGAGGAAAAAGCAAAATCAGTTCAGACGGTCAAAGATTTCCTCCAGGTTCAGCCACCCAGATTCAGCAGGAATTGGCCTTCTAAAAACTGGTCCTTTCCTAATCCTGAAAGATTTCAAAGGGGTAAAAACAGGCATGGCAGAGGAAGAGGACAATACAGAGGTTCTTACAGGGGACGACAATGGCAACCAGCAAACCAAAGAAGTGACACAGGGGTCTCCCCTGCCCCACAGGGACAATCTTAATGACTTTCCTCTACTTCTGCTGACCAAGGAGCAAATAGAAGCTCCCTTGGGCGGAAAATTATCTCTGTTTTCAGACAATTGGCACATATTGACAAAGGACAAATGGATTTTGGACATTATAGACCAAGGTTACAGGTTCCACTTTCATACCTTACCAAGAAAACAAGGCATGCCAAACCTACCACAAAACCAGAGGGCAGAGGCTATCAAGCAAATTTCTCTGCTTGCTCAGATCAAAGCAATAGAAAGAGTTCCACAACAAGAACAAGGCCAGGGCTTTTACTCAAGACTGTTCCTTGTTCCAAGAAAATAAACTCAGTGGAGACCAATACTGGATTTGTCCGCATTAAACACTTTTCTCATAGTACCAAAGTTCAAAATGCTGACTCTACAGCAACTCCTTCCCATGCTGGGCAAGGGGTCTTGGCTGATTACTCTGGACCTCAAGGAGGCATACCTGCATGTCCCTATCAGACACAGCTGCAGAAGATACTCAGATTTCTTGCAGGGCCAGAGCATTATCAATTCTCAGCATTGCCATTTGGCTTATCTACTGCGCCCAGAGTATTTACAAAATGCCTGGCTTCAGTAATTGCTCATTGCAGGCTCCAGGGGATCCAAATTTACCCATACCTGGACGACTGCCTCATACAAGCGGACGACAAATTGATTTTGACAAAAATCTTGAACTATGTCATACAATTGCTACAGGCTCTGGGATACACAGTCAACTTCCAAAAGTCAAGACTTCAGCCATCCCAGCAAATAACCTTCTTAGGAGCCAATCTAGACACAGCCTCTCAAATGGCTTACCTGACAGAAGACAAGCAAGAGAAGTTAACTCATTATTTCAAAGGTTTGGCAAAACTCACCCAGATGACTGCAAGGATTCCTACAGGCCCTGGGTTACATGGCATCCTGCATTCTCCTGGTTCCATTAGCAAGACTACACATGAGAAAGCTTCAGTGGTACCTAAAAAGCCTATGGTCTCAGCACAGCAACAACCTAGAGACAACCATACCGCTCATTCCATGCCTACAAAAGGAATTCCTATGGTGGGCCTCGGTAAGCCAGGCAAACACAGGTATGTCATTCAAAAAACCTCAGATAACACTGACCATGACCACAGACGCCTCGGACCTTGGATGGGGGGCGCACATGGAGGGCAGATGTATACAAGGACAATGGTCTCCAAAGGAAACACATCTGCATATAAACCAAAAGGAAATGCTGGCAGTAATGCATGCCATCGAGGCCTTTCGACAACAACTTCAGCAAGGCCATCTACTGATACGGACAGACAACACCACTGTGATGTGGTACATAAACAAGCAAGGGGGCACCCATTCCTACCCCCTTTGCAGACTGACAATGAATCTTTGGGAAAAATCACTGAGCCTAAACATACAGTTGCAATCCCAGTTTGTTCCAGGCAAAGACAATGTGCTGGACAGCGTAAGCAGGAATTTCATAGATCCACACGAGTGGAGGTTACATCCGAAAATCTTCACACAACTCACCTCGACATGGGACAGGCCAGAAGTAGACCTATTTGCCTCCCACCTCAACCATAATCTACAAAAATTCTGTTCAAGGACATACCATCAACAAGCTTGGAAAATAGATGCTCTTTCATTCAACTGGAACTTTCTAAAAATCTATGCATTCCCACCTCTGCCACTGATGACCACAGTATTACTAAAGATCAAAGCAGAGAGGCCCAAGGGGATCCTAATAGCTCCAGACTGGCCAAGACAACACTGGTACCCACTACTACGGAACAGATGTCACAACAAAAAGTGGGCCCTTCCCCAATGGCCCCTACTTTTGGCTAAAACAGTGCATCCAAACCTTCAGACACTGCAGCTAACAGCCTGGGAGATCCCATGAATAACCTCAATTTATCTCTCTCCAAGGAAGTTCAGCGGATGTTAACAGAAGCTCGAAGACCATCCACCAGAAAGGTTTACTTAGCAAAATGGAAGAGATTCAGCAATTGGAATACCAGCAAGGGACATGATGCATCATTATTGAATATCCCACTCATCCTGGAATATTTGGCAGATACATGCTTCAGCTATCTCAGCTAGATATAACACTGATCCGCCTGTGTTTTCACATCCTTTAAGGCAATTCCTCAGGGGAATCAAGAACATTAAGCCACCAAGAAAGGCTCCAGTGCCAGCTTGGGACCTCAACTTTGTCCTAGAAAAACTGACTCTACCTCCCTTTGAGCCAGCAGCTTCAGTGGACTTACAATTTTTATCATGGAAGACTGCTTTCCTGTTGGCAATTACCTCAGCAAGAAGGGTTTCGGAACTACAGGCCCTAATGGCAACACCACCGTTCATAATCTTTCACAGAGACAGGGTCTCCTTAAGAACCAACCCTACTTTTATGCCAAAGGTGGTATCTAGGGTTTCTTTAAATCAAGCTATTCACCTGCCTACTTTCTTCCCCAATCCTGAGAGTAAAGGGGAAAGACTGTTGCATACCTTGGACATTCAGACAACTTCGCTACTACCTGGACAGAACCAAGACCAGTAGGAAGTCTGATCAGCTTTTTGTAGCTTAAGCCCCTGGAGTACAAGGAAAAGCAATTTCCAAACAGACTGTTTCAAAATGGATTGGACATTGCATCAGATTTTTATTCCTTCCATGGGAAGAATGTTCCAGCCAATGTCAGACCACACTCCACCAGAGCTACAGCCACCTCTACAGCATTCTTAAGAGGGGTGCCTACAAAAGACATTCTAGAAGCTGCTACATGGAGCTCCGTGCATACATTCTCCAAACACTACAATCTCCCTTTATATTCCAGATCCAGAGCAGGCTTTGCTTCGGCAGTCCTGCAGGGTTTGATTGCCACACTATCTCTTCCCTAGAGCATTCCTCCACCCCCAGCTAAGCTATGGTATTCAACCCATATGTTATGACTGCAGTTTCCTTCTTGAAGGAAATAGTACAGTTTTGTACCTACCATAAATGTAGATGTCCAATGGATATGTAACTGCAGTCGGATTTTCCCTCCCTCCATACCCCTCTATGCCTTGGGTCCACTCCTATCCCTCTTTCTCTTAGCTGGGGATATCTGTTATGGTGCATCTGTTTATTGCTTATTTGTCTGGAATCCTGGTTTTGTCTTCTAATTTGATTACAGCCTTCCTTGGAGGGCACCTGGCATCTGGGGCAAGAAACACTGAAGAAAATGGCGTCGGCTGATGCTTATGTACTCCAGCCGGTCTGACGTCGGAGAGAAATGCGACATCAGCCGACGTCGGACCCAGACTTTGGAATCCGGCCGACCGAGGGCTGTCTGAGGCAGGACAACCCATATGTTATGACTGCAGTTGCATATCTATCGGACATCTACATTTATGGTAGGTACAAAACTGTACTTTTTCTTTGCTCAGATGAGTGAAAATGTCATTTTCCACTTTCAGAAGTATTTGCTGTTTAATTTCTTATTGTACCTTGTTAATTTTAAATTAGTTGTATAGTAGTAGAATAAGTGTTCTTGCTTTTTGTCTTCCCCTTAAAAAAACAAAACCTAGATTATAAAATGAATTCCGCATTCTACATATTTAGTCTGCTGTAGTTTAGTTTTACAGGTATCAGCATGCCTCTTAAACCCCCCCCCAATGTGCTGGTTGATTTTGCTGATTGCCCATGTCTTATAAAGGCTTTGGGCCTTAAAAAGTGATGTTCTTTGTGTTTCAATGGTGCAGTCATCACATTTGGGTTATCCATGTCAGGGTAGCCCTGGGTTGGCTCAAATACCAGAAACTTAGTATTTCTGTGTCAAGTTACTGTCACTTGAGGACTGACGTCATGTCATCAGTGGTATAAAGTAAGGCAGCTGACGCCATCAGTCTTTCTTGCCGTGGAGTATGAAGCAGTTCGCACGAGTGCCAGTCGGCAGCTATATGAGTTTTCGTTTCCGAAATGATTCAAGTTGAAGTCTTCTAAAGCCAAGTACCCAGTTGGGGATCCTTTTTTCTTGCACTAACCGATGTCAGAAAAAGTTAATTCACGCCTGTAGAAAGCCGATACCACACAGACTTCCTCTCATACTGCGTCACTTTTCTAGGCCCAGACTATGATGTCCCCCGTTGTCGCTTTTGTGCTTTAACCCTAAAATTGTCTGTCATCGTGCCCTTATTGTAGCCAGATGTTTTCGTTCCGATATGGCTTTGGTAAGACATCTGACAGCAGATCATCTGGAAAAAATAGAGACTGACAGGACAGGTCCAAACCTACTGATGACGCTTCCATTAAGCTAGTACTGAGTCTTTCGCAGCCCCTGATGCCAGCTTCAGTTGATTAGCAGGCCGCTACCAAGACCCTTTCGGAGTACGGTATGCCGCAAAACTCATCGCAAGTTGTAAATCTTTATTCATTCCTTACTGTTAGGACTTCGGTTCTGTCCTCAGTACCGACATGGCCGTTACCAAGCTCGCACCAGCCAAAAACTCTCAGCTAAGACCTACCCACAATGCCCCTCTCAGTCTCTCCAGATCTTGTTTGCCACGTTCCTCATCAGACGTGTCGAGCCTTCTCTCTCAAGCTAAGTGTAGCGTTTTTTGTGATACTCTATAGCATTACCTTCCTTTCAGTCAGTTTTCCCTAAATATTATCTTTTCGTCTGTAAATTCATATATCTTTTTCTAAATCCTACTCTCTACCTTCGGTAGCTCTTTTTATGCCACTGTTGGTACTGTCCCTCTCCCCTACCTTTGGTATGCCCTTTCCTACCACTTTGTGGTATTTCTTAGTACCATTGTTAGTACTCCTCCCTTTTTTAAGCTTTTAAAAAAAATAAAAATAAAACCCCTTTCTCTAACCTTGCTGCTGTTTTGGTTGATTAATTTGTAATTTAGGATGGTGCGTTTTTTTCCATGATGTCTGAAAGTGAAATTAGGATTTAAACAGTGTGATAAGTGCGGGCGTAAGATGCCCAGTTCAGACGGTCATGCCTGGTGTGTTTGGGCAGTGACCACATCGAAACTTCTGTGGTATTTGTTCCAGCTTCAGCGACTGTACATTAGCTGAGTAAGAACAAGTTGATTCTGAAGGGTATGATAACTCCTTTATCAGAGGCTCTTTCTGGGACAGTGGTCTCACCACCTCCTAAGACTAAAAAACATAAAGGGAAACGGAGTCACTCTGTTCTGACATCTCTGTCCTCCTCAAACAGAGTTGACACCGGGCTTCTCCCGTGCCTTCAGCACAGACTACTTCGGCACCAGGCTCCATGTCTTCTCCCTCTGTGCCGGCCTTAATTCTGACTCTTACCAGCTTTGGCACCATCCTCCTCGGTGCCGACCTTTGTTTTGACACAGGCTCTGACTACTGTACCTACATCGGCACCATCCCTGGCCACGGTGCCGATGTCTTATACAGCTACACTGACGCCATCTGTTCCGAAGGTCAAACGCCTTCCCAGTACCAGATATTCTCCCACTTATGACCCTTTTTTGGACACCAGTTTAGTCCATTTCTCAAGAGACCTGAATCGCCTTTGGCAGCTTCCTTCAGATCCACCAGGAGTCTTTCAGAACAAGATGTAGTGAGGGTTGTGGACCAGCTTTTGGGAGCTAGAGGATTACCCACCCCTGCAAGGTTTTCCTTCCCTCTTGGAATGGAAGCTTTCAGGACATATTCACCTGTATATCCTCTTCCCAGGCCCCAGAGACTTTGGTACCGCTGGCCACCCCGGTGCATTTTGCCTCTGCTCTGACTGCGGAGGCTCCCTTGTCGGCACAGATTACTCTTGGCACAGTGGTTCCGTTGGAACTGGTGCACTTTCTGAGCAGTGATTGGGCTTGTCGGCACCCTGGCTCCTAGTTTGGTGCTATTTTTTTTTTTTAGTGATGCCATCTATGGCCACGGCTCCCCCGGCAGCTACCGGTCCTGTTGGAGTTCCTTGCCTGGAGGCGGGCTCCTTAGGCCGGGGTGTGATCCCCAGTTCTGAGGTTGTCCTCAGTTCTGGGCTCCCATCCCTCCTCAGGTGGGCCTGTTTTCCAGGTGATGGAGAGGGTCCTTGCCTCAACAGGCTCACAGTTGGCACTTGCATCGACACCAGAACCCACCCGCATGCAGCTGTCCCAACCCCCTACTCTGGGATCCCGAGCACAGGAGCCACGACCTTCTCTTGAAGGGAACACTTTCTCTGGAGGAGTCCTCAGAAGATCCCACTGGGGAGCCACCCCAGAAATAACTGCAAGAGGAAGCACCTGGATTCCCCTGAGGAATCCATCGCAGAGTACAATGATTGCGATGATGAAAGGTCCCCGCAGTCTCGCCTGGAAGACGTTTTATTTGGAGACATTCTCGAGATCCTCAAGCAGAGGGGAGACTGGAAGCCCTCCAAACTTTCTTCAGAGGAATGTGTTCTTGCAGGCCTTCCGTGCTTGGCCATCTACTTCCTGGGTGACCCCACCTGCGGATGAGCTTGTTGAACTGATTGCGCAGCATGCCTGGAAGGCCCTGGACAACACATGTTCCCCGAAGGCAAGATAAAACTTTATCCACCCCCTGAAGACGAGCCCAGTTCGTCCAGCAGCTAGTAGTGGATTCCATGGTCCTGGTGGAAGCTGCCAAGAGGGAACTGGCAGAAGATAGTTCCATTGTTCATCCCCCGAACAGGGAGTCTCTTGCTATGTATAGATGGGGGAAGCGGGCCTATGCTTCAGCGACCTTTGCCATTCAATCGCTGAATGTCTGGCACACTTTACTCTCCTCCAGAGAGACCTACTCTCAGAAATGTCTGCCTCTTTGACAGGGGTATTGCCTGATGAGTTGTGTGACACTGTTGCATCTCAAACTCCTCGATGCACTTGATCTCTCACACTACAGAGTGGGGCAGCTCGGGCAGTCTCATTCAGCATTGTCATGAGACAGTATGCTTGGATGCGTTTGTGTGATTTCATGGACCCCTTTAAATCTTCCTTTGTCAATGCATTTTTGACTAATCTTCCCTTTTTGGTCCCAAAGTGAGAGACACTATATCACAGTGAGAAGGATGAAAATACCTGGTCTGCTTTGGACATAAGTCCCCCCCCAGAGATCCTATTCCAGGAACCAGAGGGGAGGAAAATTGTGGTTCAAGAAGTCCCAAGGATCTTTTCGTGACACTTGTGATGAGCAATCCTCCCCTGAGGCAGAGGGGGCAACTCATCCGTAAGACTCCCCTTTTGGGGCAGAGGGGGTCCGCGCAACCAGGGCGCTAGAGATTCCTTCTCTGTCTGACCCTACCAGTGCTCCTGAACAGCAGCTCCATTGCTTTCCTCTGGAAACCGTCGGGGGGGGGACTATTTTTATTTTCCCTGCAGGCCTGGCAACTCGTAACGGAGGTGTGGGTGCAAAGAATAATATCCAGAGGCTATCGTATCCCATTCAATCTTACCCCAGACCCGTAAAACGAATTCCCGATGTCCCACCCAGTCAGAGGGAGGCTGCAGCCTTAGAAATTGAAAAGCTGCTAAGGGAGAGTCATCCAGCCAGTCCCACCAGACCAGTGAGGATCCGGGTTTTACTCTAAGTTCTTTAGTGCCACAAATGGCAGGAGACTGGAGACCATTCCTGGATCTCAGCTTACTAAACAAATTCATAAAACCTGAAAAATTCCAGGCGGTCACAGTTCAGTCCATCCTCCTCTTTCTGGGGAAGGACAACTGGATGTGCAATATAGACCTCCAGGACGCGTATTGCCACATAAAGATAGACAAACACTCTGGAGATTTCTCCGCTTCGGCTGGGAACCAGTCACTCAGTTCAGGGTACTGCCTCTTGGTCTCTTGACAGCCCCTAGAGTGTTCACCAAATTTATGGCAGTCGTAGTAGCTCATCTCTGACTACAAGGATTCCAGGTGTTTCCATATTTAGACCGGCTCCTTACCGCCACGACCAGGAATCTTCTCATTCTCAGTCTCTTACACTCAAGGCCTTGCTCTTCGCTTGGGTATCACAATAAACTTGGACAAATCACAAAATTCTCCAACAAGAGCACTGGAATTCATTGGAGTGATCTTCGACATGTCGTGTCAAGCTTCCCTTCCTCCTCACAGGCTCTCAAAAATAAGAAGCCAGATTCAAGTTCCCTTCTACAGACATTGGTACCAGCATGCCTTGTACTACAGCTATTGGGATCTATGGCAGCAACCATTAGCTTAGTTCCACTGGCGAGGTTGCACATGAATCTAGTACAGTGGCTCCTTTGAAATGGTCGATCTTAACCAAACCCACTCGACCACATGATATGCCTTACAAACCTTTGCAAGAAAGAAATGCTTTGGTGGATGAAGCCAGAATCAAATCTTTGGTGTCGACCGTTCTGCATTCCCCAGCCCAGGGCCACGGTGACCACGGACACTTTCCTGTTGGGGTGGGGGGGCATTTCCAGGGAAAGACTGTCCAAGGCACCTGTTCCCCCATGGAGGCCAATTTGCACATAAATGTCCTGGAATTGAGGGCAGTTCTCTTGGCGTTGCAAGAGTTTCACACGTCCCTTCCTTCTGGGACCACCGCATTTCAGTCAGACAACATGTCAGTCATCTGGTACATCAGCAAACAAGGCGGAACCAGGTCTTACCCCCTGTGTCGGGAGGCCATGATAATTTGACACTGAGCAATGACTTCCGACCATTTTCTCATAGCAACGCACATTCCTTGGAGTTCCAACCTTATTGCAGACAGTCTGAGCAGGAACATTCTGATGCTTCACGAGTGGTCCCTCAGTCATATAATAGTGGATCAGATCTTCCGCCATTGGGGCATGCCTTGCTGCGACTTGTTTGCTTGCTTCTCCCCTAAACAAGTGCAGAAGCTACTTTGCTCTGATCGGGGGGGGGGGTCATTGAGGGATGCTCTGACGCACGATTGCCCCCCCCCCCCCCCCAGGTCTGCTGTATGCCTTTCCCCTGTTTTTTCTCATCCCGAAATTCCTACAGAAAGCTCAAAGGTTGAGAAGCAGAGTGATCCTCCTTGTCCCTTATTGGCCCCATCAAGTCTGGTTCTCTCATGTAGCCTCATCTGATTTATAGCCCGTGAATCTTGGATCAATCCCAAGGTCTGCTGTCTCATCCTCTGGGACTGATTTACCCCAATCTCCACAGACTCCAGCTCGCAGCTTGGTTTCTCCGCTTCGATGATTGCCAGGCTACCTGATCTCCTATTCGTGAGATTCTTCTGGCTTCACAAAAACCTTTTACCAGGAAAATTTTATTTTAGTAAGTGAGCTAGGTTCTCTACATGGGCCATAGATTATAACATAGACCCCTTTTCCATGCCTATTCAGAAGACCCTACAATACCTGACTATCCTATTACACACAGGAGCTTCTGCATAGACTATTACTGTGCATTTAGCTGCTATTGCAAATTTTCACATTGGATTTGAGGATTCTTCTGTTGTCACACCGGTTGTGCAAAACATTCATGAAAGGAGTGTTACATCTTAAACCACCTGTCAAACCTCCTATAGAGCCTTGGTACTTGTCATTGGTGCTTCAGTCGTTAAGTCCTCCTTTCGAGCCTTGTAACTCATGTGATAGGAAATTTGTCTTGGAAAACTCTACTTCTAGTAGCCCTTACCTCAGGAGACCTTACTTGATCTTTCATAGGGAAAGAGTGTCCCTACGTACTGACCCTTCCATTTTTGCCCAAGGTCATTTCTGGGTTTTCCATTAATCAGTCTGTTGACCTGCTGGTTTTCTTCCCTCATCATTCAAATAGAGGGGAATATCTTTTGCATACCCTCGATGTCCATAGTCAACTTAATTTTTACTTGGACAGAACTAAATCTTTCAGAAAAATGGATCAAATGTTTGTGGGCTTTGCAGGACCCAGATTGGGTAGGCCTGTATCCAAAATGACTATCTTGGCTTAGAAACGCCATAACTTTAATCTACCATCAGAGCAAAGTGTCTTTGCCTTCCAGAATGAAGGCTCTCTACTAGATAGATGGCTACTTCAATGGCCTTTAATTCCAGAGCCTCTATGGGTGATATCTGCGCAGCAGCCACTTGGGCAAGACCTCATACCTTTATCGCTCATTACAAATTGGATTTGGCCTCCAGGGGACCAGCATCTTTTGGTTCTATGGTGCTCAGGAATGTCCTTCCTTAGTGCCACCCAGGACTCTAGTAGCTGGAGACTTGGTCCTAACCGTAAGGAATGAATAAAGATTTACAACATCAGATAAAGAAGTTATGTCTTACCGTAATGTTCCATCTGTGTTGTAGATATTTATTCATTCATTACATGTTCTTCATGTTTCACTGTTATTACATTTGGGTAATCTGCTGGCAGGTTGCCCTCAGTCTGCCTGAATAACAGTCTTGGGTCCTGCGCCAGTTGCTGTCTCCTCTTCCATGACATCAGGTAGTCAGGGGTATAAAACATGCAGCCAACGGCATTTTATTCGGTCTTTCTTGCCACGTGGTTCCAGAAGCAGAAACAGTTTGCAAGTGCCGGTCGACCGACTCCTGAAATTTTCGTATTCGAGTTTCAGAACAAAAGTCTTCAAACTAAAGCCAAGTACCCCGTTGGGGAAACTTTTTCTTGCTGCTTACCGATGTCAGTAAAAGCTAATAATTGCATTACTTGTAGGATTTTCATTTGTACTGCATTCCTTGCCTAGGCCCTGATCACAATTTGCCTTGCTGTCGGTTTTGTGCTAAATTTAACCAACGCACTATTAAGCGTTGGTATATTTTTGCTTTTAAGTATTTTAGTTCAAGATTTGACTATCCTGAAATGTCATCTGTTAGCAATCAGACTACCAGAGTTCACAAAAAAACGCAAAGAAAAAGACAGTCTGTTTCCAGAACCGAGGGTGTTTCAGACCTTGACTTTTTTATATTAAACAGATGCCAGCAACAAAAACAAGGTCAAAAACAACTGCTATGTCTATAAACAAACAACGCATGAGCCACATGCTCAGGCCCCTATGCCTAAAAAACAGATCAAAATCGCTGAGGATTTAATTACCTTGATCAGGGGTTTGCAACCCCCCCCCCCCCCTTGCTAAGAGGCCTAGGCAAGGCACTTGTGAATCTTCAGGTCAGGTTTCCATTTCTGATCAAGAATTTTCTATTCCACCCTATGAGGATTCTGATGCAGAGGAATCCATCCCATCTGCATCTCCTCCTGAGGATCTCTCTTTTCGAGAGACTTTGCATACTTTAAGGGAACATTTTCACGGGAAGAGTCAAGACCTCTCTGAATAAAAAGAGGCTTAGGGATTTTCTTCTTCCTCAGCATAGGCCTTTGGCAATACCTCCTGTATTAGACATTGATGATGTGTTCTCTGAATCCAGCATGGCTCCTGATTCCCTGCCTCCGGCTCCTAGTAAGCCAGACCGATGTTATAGGGTTCCTGACTCCCACAAATTTCTTTTCAAAAATCCTGCTGCTGATCCTGAGAGTATCTCTCAGGGTCCCAAGGGTGTAAAGGCTTCTACAGCCAAAAATCCTACCCCTTCTGATAGAGATTCCAGGGCGCTGTATAGATGGGATAAGAAGGTTTATACGTCTGCAATCGGGGCTTTAAACTGTCAGTTTCATATGCTTAAATATCAACAGCATGTTATGGGCTTGCTGAAACAGAAAATGTTAATTTCTGATTTGTGTGGAAAATAGTTACAGGCTTTATTGCATTCAGCAGAACAGGTTGGAAAGCATACTTTGCAATGTGGTTTTGATTCCTTGGAGGCCTCTTGTAGGGTGGCCGTTACTGGCTCTATGATTAGAAGGCATGCCTGGCTCAAGGAACAAAATCTGCCTGATCATGTTAAAGCTAAATTGTTGGCAGCACCTTTGCAGCATGATACTCTGGTAATAAGGCTGAAGATGTTTTAAAGAAAATGAAAGACTAAGCTAAATCTATGCAAACTGTAAAAGATTTCTTGCAAGTGCAGCCACCCAGGTTCAGTAGACACTGGCCTACTAAAAATTGGTCCTTTCCTGTGTGTCCAACTGAGCCAATCAGGGCAAATCCAGGTGCTCAAAAGGCTCCAGATGTCAATCACAGGGTTTTTACAGGTCAAAGCAGTGGGGTGCCTCTACCTCCAAATCTGGAGGAAACTAAGCGCAACCATACAGTAAGCAGTCTCAATGACTTCCCTCTACCATCTCCAAGCACTTATCTTTTGGCAGCCCCCTTGGGGGGGGGGGGATTAGCACTTCATGCTCAAAATTGGCAGTTAATTACCAAAGACAAGTGGCTATTAAACGTAGTATCCCAGGGGTACAGATTTCATTTCCATACTTTGCCAATTCCAAACGGATGGCGTCATCTGCCACAAAATCAGTGGGCTGAGGACCAGAAACAAGTCGTGTCCATCATGGATATTGGGGGCTATTCAGCCAGTACCAGAAAAGGAAAAAGGGACAAGGTTTTTATTCAAGACATTTCCTGGTACCCAGAAAAGATGATTCATGGTGCCCAATACTGGACTTATCGATTCTGAACACGATGTCCTTCATGGATGCATCTGCAGTCATAACAACTGGGTTGTCCTGTCGTCAGGCAGCCCTTCAGTCGGCCGGATTCCAAAGTCCAGGTCCGGCTTCGGCTGATGTCGCACTTCACCCGACGTCATCTCTGTTGGTCTTCGGGTATAAAGGCATCAGCCGACGCCATTTTCCTCCAGTCTTTCTTGCCGCGTGGCGCCCGAAGCAGAAGCTGTTCGCAAGTGCCGGTCGGTCGGATCCAGAGATTACTTCTACCGAATACTACTTCGAAGACTTCTAAAGCTAAGTACCCCGTTGGGGACTCTTTCTTGCCTCAGCCGATGTCAGAAAAAGTTAATAATTGTTTAACCTGTGGGAAACAAATACCTCATAAAGATTACCACTCTTATTGTCTGCCTTGTTTAGGCCCAGCCCACGACGTAGCAGCCTGTTCGCCTGTGCTTCATTCAACCGACAACGCTTAGGCGCCGGTCGGAGTTTGCTGAACAGTTTTTCGGTTCTGATTTTGCGTATATTATGCCGCCGGATCCTCCGACTACCCAAACTGCTAAAAACGCAAAGATAAAGACCGACACTCGCGTCCGCGGTTTCGGCCGAAACCATGGTTAAGCAAACCTGAAGTGTCTCGGTTTCGCGAAACGGAGAAAACTGATCAGAGTACAGCTGAATCTATCACTACCACTGAGGCCCCTGCTACTTCTCTTGAATCGGCCTCAGAAATTTTATCCACTACGGTGGTTGCCACTGACTTATCAGACACCATTCCCTTGGATGTCTCTACCCCAGCACGTGGTGCTGCTAGGCCTCCAGCAGCCATGTCCATTAAGGCCTTTGCCAGGGCTAAAGCAGCCAAAACTACTAAAACAGTGCCTGTTAAACCCCTACAACCAGGCCCTCTTCTAGTTCACAAATGCTTACTCTGGCAGAAGATTTAATTTCATTAATTAGGGGATCTCAATCTCACCCAGACAGGGCCTCTCAGCCCCCAGAGAAGAGACCTAGGGCAGAGCCCCCCGAGCCTGTGTCCTCTCATGATTCTGCCGATGAATCAGACATAACAGACCAGCCAGAGGCTCCTTTCTCCAATTATGAAGACTCAGATGCTGAAGAATCCATTCCAGCTGCTTCCCCACCAGAAGAATTCTCCTTTGGGGAAACCTTACATGCCATGAGAGCAGTTCCAATGGCAGCAGCAGGATTTCTCAGACTCCAGAAAAAGACTTAGGACCTTTCTGCACCTTCCACAGCACAGGCCCTTAGCTATACCTCCTGTCCTTTCTGTGGTGGACGATGCCTTCAATGATGTCTGCTCTGCACCAGATTCTTTACCTCCAGCCCCTGCCAAACCAGACAGATTTTACAGGGTACCAGACACTCATCACCACCTTTACAAGGCCCCACTTGCAGACCCCGAAACTATATCCCAGGGTCCCAGGGCAGTAGCCTCGACCACAGCTAAAAACCCTATTCCTTCTGAAAGGGAAGCCAGGTCATTAGACAGATGGGGCAAAAAAGTCTACACCTCAGCTACTCTCTCAGCTAGAGCTTTAAACTGTCAGTTTCACATGATACAATACCAAGAGTTTATGCTTGATCAGTTAACAAAAAAGCTATCCTCTGACTCTATTGATAAGAAATATGTATTAGAAATGGTAAATAACATACAACAGGTTAGTAACCATTCCTTAAAATGTGGCTATGATGCACTGGAGGCTTCATTTAGATCAGCCATGACTGGCACAGTGATAAGAAGACATGCATGGCTAAAGGAACAAGCCTTACCGGATCATGTTAAAGCTAAGTTATTAGATGCTCCTATGGATAAGACCAGCTTGTTTGGTACACCTGCCCAGCAGGTAATGAAGAAAATGGAAGAAAAGGCAAAATCTGTTCAAACGGTTAAAGATTTCTTGCAGGTTCAACCCCCAAGGTTTAGCAGGAACTGGCCTGCCAAAAATTGGTCCTTTCCTGACTCCAAGATCCCAAAGGGGCAGGAATAGACGTTCCAGAGGCAGAAACCAATCCAGAGGAGGTGCCTACAGAGGACGACAGTGGCAAGGTAACAACAGAGGCACAGACACAACCACTGCCACTACAGCAACACAACCACAGTGACTTACCTCTAAATCCGCCTACCAGGGAACAAATAGCAGCTCCATTAGGCGGCAAATTAACCTTATTTTCGAAGAACTGGCACTATATCACAAAAGACAAGTGGATTTTACAAACCATAGATCAAGGTTACCGGTTCCACTTCCACACTTTACCAGTCAAAAGAGGAATGCCAAACCTACCTCCAAATCAAAAAACAGAGGCTCTACAACAGATAATGCAATTAGCAAACTTGAGAGCTGTGGAAAGAGTGCCAACAACAGAACAAGGAAAGGGATTCTACTCCAGACTATTCCTAGTTCCAAGAAAGGAAAAAGTTGGAGACCTATTCTCGACCTGTCCACCTTAAATACATACATCATTGTCCCAAAATTCAAAATGCTGACCCTACAGCAACTTCTTCCCATGCTGGGCAAGGAGTGTTGGCTGGTAACTCTAGATCTCAAGGAGGCATACCTGCACGTCCCCATTCGACCAATCTGCAGAAGATACCTCAGATTTCTTGCAGGATCAGAGCATTATCAATTCTCAGCATTGCCTTTTGGCTTATCTACTGCGCCCAGAGTATTCACAAAATGCCTGGCATCAGTAATCACCCACTGCAGACTACAGGGAATTCAAATTTACCCATACCTGGACGACTGCCTGCTACAAGGGGACAACAAAAGCAAGCTGACAACAGATTTACAAAGGGTCATTTACTTGCTACAAGCACTGGGGTACACAGTCAATTTACAAAAATCAAGGCTGATACCATCCCAAACAAGGACTTTCTTGGGCGCGGAATTGGACACAGTAAGACAAATGGCATTCCTAACTGCAGAAAAACAAAAAGAACTCCCTCTCTACTTCTTGGCTCTAACAAAACAGAACAAGTTAACAGCAAGAAAAGTACTGCAGGCCTTGGGCTTCATGGCATCATGCATAATCTTGGTCCCACTTGCCAGACTACATATGAGAAAACTACAGTGGTACCTAAAGAATTTATGGTCCCAACACAGGCACAGCCTAGAAACAGAAATTCCACTAATTCCATGCTTAAAACAGGAGTTCCTATGGTGGGCTCAAGCATGACAGTCAAACCCAGGTCTACCCTTTCGCAGATGTCAAGCAAACCAGACATCACAACAGACGCTTCAGACCTAGGATGGGGGGCCCACATGCTGGACAAATGCGTGCAAGGATTGTGGACGCAGGATCAACTTCACCTGCACATCAACCTAAAAGAAATGCTGGCAGTAAAACTGGCAATCCAAAAGTTCAGACCATTTCTCAGAGGGCCAGTTGATAAGGACAGACAATACCACAGTCATGTGGTACATCAACAAACAGGGAGGCACTCATTCATACCCCCTATGCAGAATGACTTTGGAGCTGTGGAACCTGGCACTCAGCTACAACATCCAGTTACAGGCAATATTTGTACCGGGAAAGGAGAATACTCTAGCAGACATATTAAGCAGAACCACATCCGATGCCCACGAATGGATGCTACACCCGGACATCTTCAAGACCATCTCAAAGAAATGGGGAATGCCTCAGATAGATCTATTCGCTTCCTCTCAATCACCAGCTCAAAAAATTCTGCACAAGGACATTCCACCCACTGGCATGGAAAGTGGATTCGCTCTCCTTCAGCTGGAAAGGTCTAACAGCATATGCATTCCCACCTCTTCCCTTGATACACAAGGTATTACTAAAAATCAAGGAAGAACGTCCAAGGATAATCCTGATAGCTCCAAACTGGCCAAGACAACACTGGTACCCACTGCTGAGGAGCATGTCGCGGAACAATATGTGGCCAATACCCCTGATGCCTTTGATGTTAACTCAGAACAACTACAGCATCATGCATCCAAACCTAAAAACCTTGCAACTGACTGCATGGAACATCACATAGCAGCAGCTAATCCAGAACTTTCCCAAAGAGTTAAAGATATTATTCTTGAAGCCCGCAGACCTTCAACAAGAAGGAACTATGCAGGAAAATGGAAAAGGTTTGTCATTTGGAGTACTGAAAGAGGAAAAGATGTGTCAAACATAGATATGCCTAACATTCTGGAGTATTTGGCAGAACTTCTACATACAGGCCTGTCCTACTCCTCCATCAAGATACATGCATCAGCTATATCAGCAGAATACAGCTTTGATCCACCTGTCTTTTCACATCCTTTACTCAGGCAGTTCCTCAGAGGAATCAAGAATGTAAAACCTCCAAGGAAACCACCATTGCCAGCTTGGGACTTGAACTTTGTGCTAGAAAAGTTGACACTATCACCTTTTGAACCAGCAGCAACAGCAGACCTACAGCATCTATCGTGGAAAACTGCTTTCCTACTGGCAATAACCTCAGCCAGGAGGGTTTCTGAACTTCAGGCCCTAATGGCAGTACAGCCCTTCCTAATCTTCCACCAAGATAGTGTCCATGAGGACTAATCCTACATTTATGCCTAAGGTGGTATCCAGAGTGTCTTTAAACCAGGCAATCCACCTACCTACCTTCTTTCCCAACCCACAAAACAGAGGGGAAAGAATACTGCATACCTTGGATGTACATAGACAGCTACGCTACTACCTGGACAGAACAAAAAGTAGCAGAAAAACTGACCAGCTTCTTGTAGCCTATGCAACAGGAAGGGAAGGAAAAGCTATTTCCAAACAGACAATCTCCAAATGGATAGGAAATTGCATACGTTTCTGTTACTCCTTCCATGGAAAACCAATTCCACAGAACATAAGACCTCATTCTACAAGGGCAACAGCCACTACCACAGCCTTCTTACGAGGAGTGGCAACCAAAGACATTATTGAGGCGGCTACTTGGACCTCCGTGCATACATTTGCCAAGCATTATAATTTGCCTCTATATTCCAGATCCCGAGCAGGGTTTGCCACTGCTGTACTGCAAGGGATCCTAAACACACCATAATCTAATTTTTCCTCCTCCCCTAGTTGGCTATGGTATTCTACCCAGTTGTTATGACTGCAGATGCATCCATGAAGGACATAGTACAGTTTTGTACCTACCATAAATGTAGATGTCCGAACTGGATAGCATCTGCAGTCAGGATTACCCTCCCTCCTTCCCCTCTGTGGTACTCCTAGGGTGTTTACCCTCCTAATAGCTAGCTGGTGGGGGGAGTCTTTTATGGTGTATTTGTTTGTATATATGTACATACATGCTTATTTTTGTGTTTGCCTCTATTTTTTTGGAAACATTGGCATTTATCCAAATTTTAGCCTTCAAGAGGGCAACTGGCATCTGGGGCAAGAAACACTGAGGAAAATGGCGTCGGCTGATGCCTTTATACCCGAAGACCAACAGAGATGACGTCGGGTGAAGTGCGACATCAGCCGAAGCCGGACCCGGACTTTGGAATCCGGCCGACTGAAGGGCTGCCTGACGACAGGACAACCCAGTTGTTATGACTGCAGATGCTATTCAGTTCGGACATCTACATTTATGGTAGGTACAAAGCTGTACTTTCCTCGACGTTCCAAAATTCAAGATGCTGACCTTACAACAGCTACTGCCTATGCTAGGCAAGAATGCTTGGTTAGTAACTCGGCATTCCTGCATATCCCAATAAGGGAATCATGCAGATACCTCCGCTTCAAAGCATGTTTTTTTGCATTCCAATTCTCTGCACTGCCCTTTGGCTTGTCTACTGCGCCCAGGGTCTTTACAAAGTGCCTGGCACCAGTAATTGCGTTCTGCAGACAAGCATTCAAATTTTATCCTTTTCTGGACGATTGTCTCATTCAAGCAGAGGACAACGACACTTATTCAGCATCTGGCGTTTGTAAAAAGCCTTCTAGCATGCCTAGGGTACACCATAAACGAAAAGAAATCACAACTAGTACCCTCTCAAATAATTACATTCCTGGGTGCATGCTTGAATACAACTGCCCAGATGGCTTACCTCACTCCAGACAAAGGCAAGCTGACAACATACTTCAAACAAATGGCAACAAGAACCCAGCTATCTGCAAGACAAATTCTGCAGGCCTTAGGGTTCATGTCATCCTGCATTCTACTAATTTCATTGCGAGACTGAGAACAGCTCCTCGTGGCATCCAGCAGAGGACAGAAAAAGCAACTTTCCAGATTTTAAGTATTTTTTCTTGCATTTTTCGACCATTTGTGTTAATTGACAAATGTTTCTGTCTATTTTATAGTGGTATTACCTGTTTTTCCTGTTTTTATAAGCTTTAATTGTTGGTTGCACTTCTTAGTTCGTTTGCTTAAAAGTTAAACGACAGGCTAATACACTCAAGTGTACTAGCTTTTGATAGCATTTAATCGAAAAGCAAAGCATTTATTGTGTTTTCTGTTCTGTCTGTGAAACAAACTTGAAAAAAAATATTCTTGTTCTCCTAACTTTCCTGGCTAGTTTGTTCCAGTGATCAGATTTTGCTGATCCCTGGGCTTTGTCTTGGTTCCTGTACTTCTCCATTTTCTTTGTTTGGTCAGGGGGATGTTTCTTTACTCACCAGTGTGAGTGGGGAGTACTGAGCTGCCTGTTTGTCCTCAGAGGAGTGGTTTAAGACAGTAACTTGTAGTTCAGTGGTCATTTTGGGTCATTTCCTGCCTTTTCCAGCCCCCTTCTATAAAGCACGCTTTAGTGCGGAGTTGCCACTAGAGCAGCATCGGGCAGCGCCGGTTTAACAAGGTTAAAGTTTTTCTGGCTCCATAAAGTCTGTTCTTCATTTTTTCCCTTAGAACTGCTCTACTAGTAACCTAAACAGTATATCCCTTGACTAAAAAGCGCAGCACTTGTTCCTAAAAGTTTTTTTTTTTAAGGCTCAGCACTTGTCACTTCTATATTATACAAAGTCCCTCACTTGCGAAACCCCCCCCCCCCCAGGAGTACCCACTTCCTTACTAAGTCCTCTCTTATTCAGTCTCATACCTAACTTCTTAATTTTTCTAGCATGTCGAGGGGCCAGATGCTGGCGTCCTCTCCTGCCCAGTTGGTGAATCTGGGAATATTGAGGCAATGTTACAATTGCCTCATGTACACAGACCACCCTCTCCTCCTCCCACATAACACAAATACTTGCGAGAGATGCAGCTATTTAGCCAAACTGGAGGCTGAGCTCTCAACTCAGGACTGGCAAGACCAGACAGGAGGAGAAGGCAACTACACACACCACAAAACCAGCCTCACATAATACTACCACACCACTGAATCAAACACATAAACACACAGACATACTCGGAGGCTCTGAGTAAAAATTTACCTAAACAGCAGAGGCCTCCAAAGCAGACACCCAAACAAATGCTACCTCAAGACACCCCACAAGCAACACACAAACCACAAAATCAGTGTGCAAAGCAGTCACAGCCCTTAAGGCCAAATACAACACCAAACATACTTGTCATGGGTGACTCCATAGTCAGACACACTGACGTCCCACTCACCAGGCTGAACAAGGAGAGGGTCACACTAAGCTGCCTATTGGGCGCTAGAATCCGCCACATAACACAAGCACTTGGGTCAGTCCACGGCAAGTACAAATATGACAGTCATTGTCCATGCTGGTGTGAACGACCTGAGACGTACCTCCCTGGACTACATGAAAAGAGACAGAGGAGCTCTCTGATTATGTAGCCCAGGCAGGTATGACCCTGACCCTGAGCAGTATCCTTCCTTCACCAAGAATGATGCCACAATAGACAAGATGATCAGCTTTAACAATTGGCTTAATGTCTGGTGTCAATCAAAGGGGATCCAGTGTCTGCCTGGGATGACATGCTTGACAAGCCACGCTGCTTAGCAAGGGACAGCTTGCACCTGTCACCCCTGGGATTCTGGATATTGGCTAAGGCTCTTGCCACCCCCATAGTGCCTTTTTTAGGCAAGGCTCAAACTCTAAACCTACCACCCTAGGAAACAAAAATGGGAAGAAACTGAGGGTAATGCTGCTCAATGCCAGAAGTCTAAATCTCAAAATGCACGCACTCGAGGCCCTTTTCAGTATGGAGAACATCGATGTCTGTGCTGTAACTGAAACCTGGTTCAAGGCTCCTGAGAGCACCCCGGCACTATTAGGTTTTACCTCATATCATGCGTTCCGGCCCCAAAACCCAGACCACACCACAAAAGGAGGGGGTGTATCCATATTCATAAAGGATACCCACACCTCCAGGTTGGTGGCAATGCACGAAGCTTCGGAAACCATCCAGGTGCAACTAACCATAGGCAAAACTGTTGTACAAATTGTAGCATGCTACAGGCCACCCTCTCAAACTCAGGAACCCCACACAGCCTTCCTGAAGACACTGGAGGGTATAAATGCATCTCCAAACACCATCATATTGGGTGACTTCAACTACCCGAATATAGACTGGGAACATTACTCAAGCCCTAACTTTCTAGCCCAATGGTTCCTGGAGTTCATAAATTCAAATGCCATGGAACAGCTAGTCACTGTTCCCACGAGAGGAGAAAATATACTAGATCTCATTATCACAAATATGGGGACAAAATGCTCCACACCGGAAGTATATCCCTCATTGGTGAGATCTGATCATAAACTAATCTCACTGGAAATCCACATCCCGCCCCCACCCCAAACAAAAAAGACCACAGTGAAGAACTTCTCTAAAGCTAACTTCACACTACTCAAGACTGGTGTAGTATCCTTCAAGGCCCCTGAGCCAGTGGAAACCACAACCCAAGCTGCGGCAGCCCTTACAAAATGCCTTCTATGAACACCTCCAGGACTGCATGGATGAGGCAATCCCAAATAAAACCAAGACTCTTTCCACAAAGGACAAACGTCCGGTCTGGTGGACCCCAGCCATTAAACTTTACAATAAGAGGAGAAAGCTATTACATGATAGAACAAAATCCATAAAAGGGAAGTCACCCCTGATCATTATTGGTAAAAAAAATACGAGCACTCATAAAATCAACTAAGGCCAATTTTGAGAGAAAAATTGCCATGGATTCAAAGGACAATCATAAGGCCTTTTTCAGCTATGTTAGGAACCTGGATGGAAACTCCCAGATATGCTCAGAATTAGTCCAAAATGATACAAAAATCACTGAACCCACAGACATTGCCAACATACTGGCAGACAGGTTCAGTGCAAACTTCACCCCCTCTCCCCTAAAGGAGAGATAACTATCCCAGCGGAGTGTAGCCTCCCAGACATCTCAAATGCGCAGGTGAAAGCTGCTCTCTCTAAAGCTAAAAACACAGCATCAATGGGACCGGATGGTGTCCCCGGCTGTGTGCTACACGAGCTAAATGAGGAATTAAACCTGCACATAAGGCAGCTGTTTAATCTCAGCCTTACCACAGGATACGTGCCCAAGGAGTGGCGTACGGCAACTGTGGTCCCACTCCACAAAGGCGGTGCCTCTACGGACCCTGGTAATTACCGCCCCATAAGCTTAACAAGTCTAGTCTGCAAAGCTATGGAGAGGATCATAATGGAGCTCATAACCAAAGATATAGGGGACTTGCAGACATTGGACCCGACCCAGTTTGGCTTCGTCAAGGGCAGATCATGCCTTTTGAACTTGGTCGACTTCTTCGAACAGTCACCAAGGCCATTGATGAGGGAAAGGCAGTCCATACAGCCTACCTTGACCTTGCAAAGGCTTTCGACACAATACCCCACTCGGGTATTGTAGGAAAACTTACCAGCTTAAATGTAAACCCATATGTCACAAGATGGGTTGCAAACTGGCTTAAGGACAGAACCCACAGGGTTAGAGTTGCTGGTGCTATGTCAGACTCCAAGCCGGTCACAAGTGGTGTCCCACAGGGCTTGGTCCTTGGCCCCCTATTGTTTGGCATCTACTTCTCAGAAGTACAGGCCAACATGGGAGGACTTTGGCTGACAAAGTTTGCAGACGACTGCAAACTGGGCGCCATAGTGGAAAGTGCATCAGACACGGATATCCTTCAGAAGGGACTCACGGAAACAGATAGCTGGTGCCAGAGCCATAGTCTGAAGTTAAACGCCAAAAAATGTATAGTCATACCCTTTGGGAAAAACAAGGTAACCCCAAGCTACCATATAGGTGGCAATCCACTAAGCACAGAAGAGGTCATCAGGGACCTGGGGACCCAGGTTGACAGTGGCCTTTCTTTTGACACTCACGTTGCTAAAGTGGTTAGAAAGACATTCTACATTGCCCACCTGATCATGAAGGGATTCGCATCCAGATCTAGTGAGGTCATTGTTCCCCTGTACTCTTCACTTATCAGACCAATGATAGAGTACAATGCCCCATTCGGGATGTATCTCACCCGACATCTGCAGCAATTGGATAGACCCCAAACGTTCCTCACCAAAAGGATAAAGGGACTCCAAAATCTGTCATATGCTGCCAGATTGAAGAAACTCCAGCTCTATTCAGTCGCATACCATCTGCTCAGAGGTGACGTGCCTGACATAAAAGGCCATGTCCAACCCAGAATTAATGGACATGCTCCACCTCAAAAAATCCAAATCCACCAAAACCACTAGAGCAAGTGACTTAAAACCTTAGCACGGATATAAATAGGACGTGCTGGAGGGATAGATTTATCACTCGGACTCCCTATGCTGTGGAATAAAATCCCGGTCCATGTGAGGCAGAGCACCTCGCTGGCTCTGTTCAAGAGAAATCTTGACCTGTGGATGGGAGATCGTAGGTTTACCCCAGGAATCATCTCTGTATCACTGCTGGACAGAGGCACAACAAACTAATGGGCACAGTATTTTTTTCATATAAGGGGTGGCGTAAGCCACAAAACTTTGGGCTAGGCTTATAAATGCCTTAGGGCAGATAGCCTAGTATAAACCTATGAACCTATGACTGCATATGAGGAAACTTCAATGCTACCTAAAATGTTTATGGAGTCAACATTGTCGCAGCCTAGAAACAATGATTCCTCTCATTCCCTGCGTACAACAGGAGTTTCTTTGGTGGGCAGAGACATGTCCCCAAAATAAGGGACTGTCATTCACTCTACCACCACCCAATCCCTAACTACAGACGCATCAGACTATCCTTGGGGGGGGCACCTGGCAGGGAGATGTATTCAGTGCAAATGGAGCCCAAACCAAATGCATCTGCATGTCAACCAGAAAGAAATGCTAGCTGTTCAGAATCCTCTGACGGCCTTCAAAGACTTGCTTCATCCAGGACAACTGATTTTTAAAGACGGACAGCACCACAGTTATGTGGTACATAAGCAGGGGTGTACACATTCCTACCCCTTTGCAGACCAGCCATGGCCTTGTGGAACACAGCCTTGACTTACCAAATACATCTCCAAGCTCAGTTCCTGCCAGGAAAGCAAAATACTCTGGCAGATGACCAAAGCAGAAATCTTATGGACCCGCACAAATGGAAACTGCATCCACAAATCATCATCTTAACACAGAAATGGGGGAGCCCAGACATCTATTCACCTCTCCCCAAAATTATCAGTTGGACAAATTCTGCACAAGAGCTAATCACAAAAAAAGTATGGAAAGTAGATGCTCTATCCTTCAGCTGGAAAAACCTGTCAGTCTATTTCTTTCCTCCTCTGCCTCTTCTCTCCAAGGTCTTACTAAAAGTCAGACAGGAAATTATCCTAACCTTGCTCCGAACTGGCCTCGCCAGCACCGGTACCCGCTTCTAAGGAACATGTCACATCTTTCTCCATGGTACTTGCCTCAAATACCTCTACTGTCTCAGCAGAACTATCAAATTCTGCACACACTGCTCCAAACTCTGAATCTTGCAGCATGCCAATCAACTAATTATTCAAACCACGCCTTTCAGTAAATCTGATGGATGTTATTTTGGAAGCCAGAAGGCCTAGTACTAGAAAATCTTATGCTGATAAATGGAAGAGATTTTGTGCTTGGAAGCGAGCACAAGGAATAGACACAGCAAAGCCCAATATTCCTCAGATTTTACAATATTTAACTGAGATGCTTGACAAGGGCCTATCTTTCTTGAATAAAAATCCATGCCTCTGCCATCTCTGCTCATTACAACACAGAGCCTCCCCTCTTCTCATCCACTGCTTAAGCAGTGTCTTAGAGGGGCCAAAAATTTAAGGCCTCCCAGAAGAGCACCAATTCCTGCATGGGACCTCAATTTTGTACTGGAAAAACTCACCCCTGCCTCCTTTTGAACCAGCAGCTACTGCAGATATAAAATTTCTATCTTGGAAAACAGCTTTTCTTTTGGCAGTCACTTCAGCAAGAAGGGTTTCAGAACTGCAGGCTCTCATGGCAGTGGAGCCTTTCATTATATTTTACCTGGACAAGGTGTCCCTCAGGACCAATCCTTTTTATGCCTAAGTTAGTATCCATTGTGGCTCTTACCAGACCATTCACCTGTCAACATTTTACCCAAGTCCGCAGAACAAGGGTGAGCGGATTCTGCATTCATTGGATGTACACAGACAGCTAAGATGCTACTTTAACAGGACCAAATCTCTCAAAATCTGAGCAACTACTGGTAGCATTTGCTGCAGGATCAGAGGGGAAGGCTATTTCAAAGCAAACTATTTCCGAATGCCGAATGGACAAGCCACTGCATTCGTTTCTGCTATTTGCACCATGGTAAACCTGTGCCCAAGGGGATCGGATCATATTCCACCAGAGTCCTTCAGCAGCTTTTCTCCAAGGGGTTCCAACCAAAGATATTCTGGAAGCTGCTACTTGGAGCTCTGTTCATACCTTTACAAAGCAGCATTATTTACCTCTCTTCTCCAAATCCAGGGCAGACTTTGCCACTGCAGTCCTGCAGGGCCTTATAGCCGCTCCTAATGCTGTTTAGTTCCATCCTCCCATTTATAGCTTTGGGATTCTACCCAAATGTAATGACTGCAGCAGTGAAACACTAAGAACATAGTACAGTTGTGTACACTTACCATAAATGTAGATGTTCGAGTGTATTCACTGTTGCAGTCCGTGTTACCCACCCGCCATCCCCCATTCTATACCTTTTCTTTCCTTCTCTGTACTCAAAAGCCATTGTTGTATATTTGCTTTTAGTTGAAGGTAAATTTTTTTTGTTTCTAAAAATGCATTTATATATTTACTGTTTACTTGTATGTATATTTTTGTTCCCCATTTGGGGGGCACCTGACATCTGAGGCAAGAAAAACAGAATAAAATGGTGTCTGTTACATGTTTTATACCCCTGACGACTTGACGTCATGGAAGAGGACACTGCAACTGACGCAGGACTCAAGACTTTGTTATTCAGGCCGACTGAGGGCAACCTGCCAGCAGATTAGCCAAATGTAATGACTGCAAAAGTGAATACACTCTAACGTCTACGTTATGGTAAGTGTACACAACTGTACTTTCCCGCCCTCCTTCCCCCTGCCTGGACTCATGGTGGACTTAGGGGTTTCCTTATTAGTTAAGGTATTTGCTCTATGATGGTGGGCTAACTATCTGAAGAGACTATGAAAGGGGCATTGTGGGTAGGTCTCAGCTGAAAGATTTTGGCAGGCGTGAGCTTGGTAAAACGGCCATGTCTGTTCTGAGGATGGAACCGAAGTCCTAACCGTAATGAATGAATGAAGCTCTACAACACAGATGGAACATTATAGCAAGACATGACTTTTTCGTATAAGGATCCTGCGGTCGAGTCTACCTTGGATGGGTCCAGAGTCGCTGAGCAGGCACCTGCTTCCGAGGAAGTCCTTCGCACCACCAAATCTCGACACAAACACTTATTCTTTTGCAACTACCATTCTCTCTAAAATAGAGTTCTTTAGGCCTAGGGTTCGACCCACACCCAAGAAACTGACTACCAACTCTCAGGTGCCTGCTACCTTGCCTTTGTCTCAAATGCTTAAAGGTGGAAGACCTTATGCTGATCAGGGGCAGCCAAGCTACCCCCTCAGAAAGGAAAAGAGATCAGCCCCCAGTAGTTTTAGTATGAAAGAGTCAGATGAATCTGATGCATCTGACTATGAAGACATTCAACCTCTTTCCACTTCTGAGGATTCTGATGCAGAGGATTCCTTTAGCCTCTCCCCCAGAAGATTTTTCCTTTGGGGAAATCCTGTGTACTTTAAGGGAGCATTTCCAGTTTGAGAGTCAGGACTGCCCTTAGTCTAAAATGAGACACTGAGAATTCCTAGACCTTCCGCATCACAGATCCTTGGCCACCCCCCCAGTCCTGGATGTGGTGGATGATGTGTTCCTTGAATCCAGCTTGACTCCTGACGCCCTGCCTCCTGCTCCCAGAAAACCAGACCAGTACTAGAGTCCCGGACTCGCACAAATATATTTTTAAACCTGCTACAGCTGACCCTGAGGTCATTTCCTCAAGGGCCTAAAGGAATTAAAGTAACTTCTGCTAAGAATCCCTCCCCCTGAAAAAAACACACCAGCACATAACTCTTCAAATCCAAAAACATCCACGAAAATGGAAGGAAGGAAAAAATCAGCTTTCAGGATGTATAAATTACATTTATTAATCCAAATAAACGTTCTAGCATTAAACACACTATTGTCATATACACATGATCTTATGACTTTCATCATAGTCATAAATACTCATATTTAGCAAATCATCTTCCAAAACATGTTCAGATATGGTCATATCTGAAAGGGATTTACGATTAGAAAAATGTACCCTCAGGTACAACAATTAATAAATGTAATTTATACATCCTGAAAGCTGATTTTTTTTTTTCTTCCTTCCATTTTCGTGGATGTTTTTGGATTTGAAGAATCCCACCCCTCAGACGGGAATTCCCGAGCATTGGACAGATGGAGTAAAAAAGTATGCACCTTAGCTACTCTTGCTATCAGGGCACTAAATTGTCAGTTCCAAATGCTTAAATATCAGCAACATGCCTTGGAACTCCTTAAACAAAAATGTCTTTTACCGCTTGGGCAGAATCTAAAGATTTACAAGACTTGATGCGTTCTGCAAGTCAAGTAACTAAACACACTTTGCACTTGTGGTTTTGATGCCCTCGAAGCTTCTTGCAGAGCTGCAGTCACTGAATCTGTCATTTGAAGATGTGCGTGGCTTAAGAAGCAACTCCTGCCAGACCATGTCAAATCTAAATTGTTGGATGCCCCCTTGCACAAATAACTTATTTGGCACCAAGGCAGAAGAGGTTTTTTAAAAAAAGATGGAAGAGAAAGCAAAATCTTTGAAAGCAGTTAAGATTTCTTACAGGTCCAGCCCCCCTGGGTTCAGTGGGCATTGTCCCTCTAAGCACGGGTCCTTTCCTGCTCCGAGTAAACAGGCCCAGCCTAGGCTCCGTGGAAGCAGACCCCCCCAGACAGCAGCCCCAGCGAATGCAGAGATCTAAGCAGTGGACAACCTCCACCTCAACAGGGAGTTCTAAGCCACCCCCTTATAGTAAGAACTTTCAGTGACTCGCCTCCTCCCGACCTCCCCTTTGCCCACTTTCACTTGCGTCAAAGAGGAAAACTCTTTCACTCAAGCACCTGGGCCACCATTGCAAAGGACCAATGGGTTCTGAACAGTGTCTCAGGGATACAAATTCTCCTTCCACACCCTTCAAACCCCAAAAGGGTTCCCAGATCTACAACCAAATCAGTGGGCAGAGGCTCAAAAGCAAATCCATTCCCTGCTCTTTGTGAGGGCAGTAGAGCACATTTGTGCAGGACAGATAGGCCAAGGATTCTACTCCAGACTTTTTTGGTACCCAGAAAAGAGGGCACCTGGCGCCCCATCCTCATTCTATCCATTCTAAAAGCCTTCCTGGTGATCCCAAAATTCAGAATGCTCACTCTCCAGCAGCTGCTACCCATGCTCTCCAAGGACTCCTGGCTAGCCACCCTGGATCTAGGAGGCCTACCTCCACATTCCTATCAGGGAATCGTGCAGAAAATATTTCCACTCGGGGCACTTTCAGTTCTCTGCGCTTCCCTCTGGCTTATGTACTGCTCGCACAGTCTTCACAAAATGCCTGACTCCGGCCATTGCCTTTTGCAGACGAATATTCAAATTTTGCAGACGAATATTCAAATTTACCCCTACTTTAGACTGCCTTAATCAGGCAGACAGCCAGGAAAAGCTGCTCAAGCACCTGGCCTTTGTAAAGAACCTACTAACCTCCCTAGGGTACACAGTCAACGAAAAGAAGTCAAAACAGGTGCCCACCCAAGGGATAATCTTCTTGGGAGCAAGTCTGGACACAGCATCCCAGATGGCATACCTTACACCAGAGAAACAAACTTTTCTGTCTGCCTACTTCTCTCAACTGGCCACCAGGCTTTGGCTTTCTGCAAGGAAAATCCTGCAAGCTGCGGGGTTCATGGCATCTTGCATACTCATTCTGTATACCAGACTGCATATGAGGAAACTTCAGTGGTACCTAAAGAGCCTTTGGTGTCTCAAGACCTGGAAACTCTTACCTATATTTCTTTGTCTTAGAAAGGAATGTTTTTGGTTGGCAACAGCATGCTCCCACAACAAGGGACTGCCCTTCTCCCCAAACCTTGCCACCCAGACCCTTACCACAAATGCATCAGACTACGCTTTGGGTGCACACCTGGACGGCAGATACATACAGGGCTATTGGAGCCCACAGCAAATCCCCCTGCACATCAGTCAAAAAGAGGATGGCTGTGCAACACACCTTTATAGCTTTCAAACCCCTTCTCTCCAGGGGTGGTTCTGATCAAAACAGACAAACACCACTGTGATGTGGTACATCAAGCAGGGAGGGACTCATTCCTACCTTCTATGCAGTGTGGCCATGATCCTTTGGCTCACAGCCTCTTCCATGCAACTACACCTGTTAGTACAACTACCAGGCTCTCTTAACTCCCTGGCAGACAAATTAAGCAGAAACTTTCTGGACCCACACGAGAGGCAGCTCAACAGAAGTACTATCACCCGAATAACTCGGAAATGGGGAACCCCAAAGGTCGACCTCTTTGCCTCCCACACAACCATCAGCTCAGCAAATTCTTCACCAGGGAGCATCACTGCATGGCTTGGAAAGTGTATGCCCTGTCCTTCCCCTGGGTCAACCTCTTGGTCTATACCTTTCCTTCCCTTCCTCTCATCCCCAGGGTACTGCTCAAAATAAGGGAGGAAAAACCAAGGACCATTCTTAAAGCTCCAGACTGGCCCGGGCAGCAGTGGTACCCCTTGCTGTGCAGCCTGTCACCGCTGCCTCGCTGGCATCTTTCTCAGATTCCAAACCTCCTAACCCAGAGGGAAGGGAAATTCATGCATCCCCAATTGCAAGGCACTCAGTTTGGCAGCTTGGCTTATTCCCTAACCCCGAACCAATCTGCCATCCTCCGTAAACAGTTTCTGGATGTTATCTGTGAGGCCAGACCAGACGCCCTAGCACCAGAAAGTCTTATGCAGATAAATGGAAAAGGTTCTGCACCTGGATCCAGGATAAGGGGTCCAATACAGCACAGCCTTCCATCCCTCTCATCCTGGATTACTTTGACCTACTGCACAGTGGTCTGTCTTTCTCCTCTATAAAAAAAATTCATGCCTTTGCTATTTCTGCTCATTTTCCCACTGAGAACCCCTTTTCTCACCATTTGATCAAACAGTTCCCCAGAGTGGCTAGCAACTTGAGGCCCCTCAGAAGGGCAACACCGGCTTTGGGACCTTAACTTTGTCTTGGAAAAGCTCACCCTGTCTCCTTTTGAACCAGCTTCTTCTGCATAGCTAAAGTTTCTCTCCTGGAAAACTGCCTTCCTTCTGGAAAACTGCCTTCCTTCTGGCCATCACTTCAGCCAGAAGAGCCTCTGAGCTGCAAGCACTCATGGCTGTGGAGCCCTTCATCTTCTGTGCAGACTGGGTATCCTTCAGAACTAACCCCTCCTTCATGCCCAGGGGTGGTGTCCAGTGTGGCTCTTAACCAATCCATTCATTTGCCCACGTTCTTTCCTAATCCCCAGAACAAGGGGGAAAGGATTCTTCACTCTCTAGATGTGCACAGACGGCCCAGATACTATGTGGACAGGACTAAATACTTCAGAAAGTCTGATCAATTGCTGGTTAGCTTTGATACAGAACCAGAAGGCAAAACCTTCTCCAAGCAAACCATTTCCAATTGGATAACACACTGCATCCATTTATGCTACAAAACAGCCTGGTAAGCATCCCCCCCAAGGGTTGTCAGGATACACTCCACCAAAGCAGCCTCCACCTCTGCAGCTCTCCTCAGAGGACTCCCCACCAGGGACATCCTGGAGGCTGCCACCTGGACATTTGTTCACACTTTCCCCAAGCATTACCACCTCCCTCTCTCTTCTCCAAATCCAGGGCAGGGTTTCTCTGTAGTCTTGCAGGGCATCCTAGCCAGCCCCTAGCTTCCTTGACTGCCTCCACCCATTTCCTCAGCTTTGGGAATCTACCCAAATTTGATGACTGCAACAGTGAAAACACTAAGAACATAGTACACTTGCCATAAATGTAGATGTTTGAGTGTATTCACTGTTGCAGTCCTGGTTTCCCTCCCGCCACCCCCCCTTTTTTCTCTTTCTCCTTTGTTGCTTATTGTTCTCCTTTTACAAGGGACATATTGGTATTTATTTTTCACTGAAGGGGTTCTTCCACCAGAACCTGGCCTCCTACTTTGGGGGATCCTGACAGGTTAGGGCAAGAAAAACTGATGTAATGGCATTGGCTGCCTTACTTTATACCACTGACTACCTGAGTCCTCAAGCGACAGCAACCAACGCAGAAATACTAAGTCTCTGGTATTCGGGCCGGCTGAAGGTTACCCTGGCAGGGTAACCCTAATGTGGTGATTGCAATAGTGACTACACTCTAACATCAACATTTATGGTAAGTGTAAAACTTTACTTTCTGCTTGCAGGACAACATTCCCCTAGAAGAAATGGACACTAAATATGTATGTTGTCTTGGGGCAGCCCATCTGGGGTATAGTTAGCTTTATTTTGGGCCTGTGGCCCTCTTGGACTTGGTGGTGCACATTAGTCCTGAAAGGCCTTCTTGTCTCGGCAAATGAATTGGTCTCTTCACTATCTGGATCTCCTCTAAGAGAGCTGCAAAGAAAGGTACTGGAGACAAGACAAAAGAGGGAGTGGGAAAGGCAAGAGAAATCTCAAAATGATTTGAGGAACAGCATCTGTCGATATGAACGGGGCTGTGGGATCCAGCCCCAAAACTTTTCAAGCCTTTGGACCCCCCCCCCCCCCCCCTTTGAGCAGATACGGATCTGCTAAACTATTCCTCCCTCGATAGGCTCTGGAGGTAATGGAGCCAAGGGATGATAGTGAAGCAATCTCCAATTTTATAGTTGGAAAGAATTCTTCACAGCTCCATATGGTCGTTGATGAGCTTGTGAGGCAAATGTGGACTGGATGATGTGGAAGTTCCTGAGGAACCAGATACAGATTGGGGGTAGGGGGTCCTTCCTGACTCTCCTACACCAGAGTGTGTTGGGTCCAGGCCCTGCCACCCCTGAAGTGGTCTGTTATTCCCCAGTCCGTTGTTTCTGGAACAGAGCACTTCCTGTCTGCTTTTGTTGGTCCCAGTAGTCTGGTTGCCTTAGACTCTGACAGCATCTAATCATGGGGGGGGGGGGGTAAGCACATGGGGGTTGGGATCTACTAAATGACTGTGGAATCCATCCTTTCCCTTTCCTTTGGTGCATCTATTGTGATAGCTCTGCCCTGGTATCAGTTTTTTGGATTCAGGCTGGACTTTGTTTTGAGAGGTCCTCCTCTTGTAATTCTCTGTTCCTGAGAGAACCATTCAGGACTTTCCTCTCCCTCAACCTTCAGGGCATTTGAAAGAGTTCTGTCATTCTCTAGAAAAGTAGCAGCCCACTTTCATTCGGATTTGTCCCGATCCCCCTGGTATTTGCAGGATCTCCACGACATTATCCTGTCCTTCTGGGACAGCCAGTTTGGGTGGGCCTCTACAAGGCTCATGAGAGGTGTTCCCCTTCAGCTTCTGAGTTTCCCTGGGTAGTCCTGCTTTGGAAGAGCACAGGAAGCTGTGTAGAAGGAGGCATTTACATTGTCAACGGGAGTCTCCCTGCAGATGCATATGTCCTTTAGGGACATCTGGAATTACTTTGTCAAAAGGGGAATGGTCCGGTGATTTCCCCTTCCCAAGAGAAATCTGTATTTTAGGCTTTTGGAGCTGGTCTGTCATCTTCTTGGGTGGTTTTGGACCACAGACTCACCTAAACCAGTTTGTAAAACAGGCAACCTTCTGAATGGTCACAGTTGAGTGCATTTTACCTCTTCTGAGATGGACTGGATGTAATTGGGCCTAGAGGACTCCTGTCACACACAAGATGGGCAGTCCAGGTGGTTCTTTAACCTTTTTAGTTGGGAGCCAGTGACTTTAATTCGGGACTCGGCACAACCCCCTGGGTATTCACCAAATGTATATCTGTGGTTGCAACATCTCAGACTGCAGAGGTCCAGGTGTTCCTGTATCTGGACAAGTGGGTCATAACTGCTACCACAAGGGATCTGCTAATCCGAGCAAGAGACTCCTTCATTTATACCTTCATCTAGGGATCCCTGTCAACATGGAAAAGTCTAAACTTGACACTTGTTCTGACGATAAAATTCATAGGATGCCACTATCTTGCAGAAAGTTAAACTCCTGGAATCCCAATTAGCCACACTACATCAACAGGCCTCCTTGGTTCTGTCTCACCAAAATCTACAGCAGGATCCATCTAGTCTTTTGAGCTCTGTGGCAGCTTTCATAACTCCTGATGTCCTTCCACATCACTGAAGTATTCATCACCTCTGGGATTTCCTGCCAAGTATAGTCCCAGCGGCTGGCCAGTATGCCAAAGCCTTAATCACCTAGGAGCTTTGTATATCAGAAGCATGCTCCCACACTTGTAAAGGTGAAATATGAATGCTCCCAACCCAGAACTTTGCTGCTGGTCTGAATGTCGTTATTGTACATCAGTCTGAACGCCCTTCAGTTTGCTGGTTTGTGTCTTCAAGAGAAGTTCCCTGTTGGGGGTTCCTTTTTCTTTTCACTGTATTTCAGTGAGTTGCATATTTTCCAAGAAAGGGAAATGCCAGTTTGGTAGGCAGGTTCCCCCATAAGGACCACCACAAGTGCCTGTTTTGCTTAGGTGTGTCTCATGACCACGCTCAGTGCTCCATCTGTCAGGCTTTTCTACTCATTGTAGCAGTCTTTTTTTTTTTTTTTTTGTTCTTCTCCCCGTTTTTATCTTGAGAATAAACTTCTGAAACTGTTGGCCTGAGGTGCCATGGCAGAATCTACTTGCCCCAAAGTACAGCTGCCGTTCAAGAAGGTGGCTAAGAAGTCTAGGACTGAGCCTGCTGTGGTCCAGCAGTCTCTGAGGTGAGTGAACACACAGGACAGATATGGCCTGCACCTGTCTCCCTTGGGATTCCGGATACTGGCTAAGGCTCTTGCCACCTCTATAGTGCCTTTTTTAGGCAAGATTCAAATGACAAATTCACCACCGTAACTGGTACAAGCAAGCAAAATCTGAGGGTAATGCTACTTAATGCTAGAAGTCTAAACCTCCAAATGCACTCACTCAAGGCACTCCTAAAATGGAGAACATCGACATCTGTGCAGTGACAGACCTTGTTCAAGGCTCCAGAGACCACCCCTGCATTACCAAGCTATAATTCATACCACACCTTTAGGCCACATAACCTGGACCGAAGCACTAAAGGCGGAGGCGTGTCAGTATTCATTAAGGATATCCACACCTCCAGGCAAGTTGCTCAGCATGATGCATCTGAGGTTATCCAAGTGCAACTAACTCTGGGCAAGACCGCAATGCAAATTGTAGCTCGCTGCAGATCCCCACCATGCCTCAGGATTCCCACTCATTTCTTGATGCACTGGAAAATGTTAGGGTACAACCTAACACCCTAATAATGGGCGATTTCAACTACCCCACCATTAACTGGGAAAAGTACTCGTGTGCCAACTCTTGTACTAAACGTTTTCTGGAATTCATAAATTCCACTGTCTTGGATCAATTTATCCACTCCCCCACCAGGGGCAGCAATATCCTAGACCTGGTCATTACCAACTAAGGCAACCGGTGTTCCACACCAGAGGTTAATTCCTTGGTCAGATCTGACCACAAGCAAATCACCCTACACATCCACATCCCGCCCCCACCCCCCATTAGGGAAACCACTGTAAAAAAAAATTTCTCCAAAGCCAACTTCACGCTTCTTAAGACAGAAGTGGCAAACTTCACAACACCCATGCTGACGGACAATAGAGATACGACTGAATCCTATACAATTGCACTTGTACGAGTGCATGGATCGTGCAATCCCTAATGGAACCAAGATGCTATCTTCCAAAAAAAGAAAGCCAATCTGGTGGTCCCCTGCTATAAACAAACTCTACAACAGAAGAAAGAAACTGTTGCAAAAAAAGAGTAAGATCCCACGATTGGAGGAACTCCGTGGTCAGCCTCAGTAAGAAGCTGAGATCCCTCATAAAATCCTCCAAAGCTAGTTACGAAAACAAAATTGCCACTGATTCTAAAGACAACCACTAAGCATTCTATAGCTATATCAAGAATCTCAATGGCAACACTCAGATCTGCTCTGAGTTACAGCACAATGGCACTAGATATACAGAACCAACTGATATTGCCAACATTCTGGCAGGTTCAGTGCTAACTTTACTCCTCTCTCATCCTCTAAAGGGCCCATCTCTATACCGGAAGAATGCAAAGTACCTGTAATAACGGCTGCACAGGTAAAAAAAAAAAAAAAAAAAACTATCCAAAGCCAAGAACACAGCATCCATGGGACCAGACAACATCCCAGGCTGCATCTACATGAACTACAGAACTAACTGGCACCCCACCTAAGTACCATGTTCAATCATAGCCTCACCTCAGGCTTTGTGCCCACTGAATGGTGCGCAGCAACAGTTATCCCACTCCACAAAGGGGGAGCCACCACAGACCCCAGGAACTACTGCCCCATTAGCCTGACGAGCCTGATTTGCAAGGCTATGGAGTGTATCATCCTGTAATTTATAAACAATGACATTGGTAATCTCCAGACTCTGGACCCTACCCAGTCCGGGTTTGAAAAAGGCAGATCATGTCTCCTAAACCTGATGGACTTCTTTGAAGCAGTCACTAAAGCCGTTGATGAGGGTAAGGTGGTTCACACAGCCTATCTAGATCTTCCCAAGGCTTTTGACACCATCCCCCACTCTGGAATTGTAGGCAAACTCATTAAACTAGATATAAATCCCTGTGTCACAAGATGGATTGCCAGCTGGCTCACTGACTGAACCCACACTGAAAGTAGCAGACTCTAAATCCAACTTCAGACCAGTGATAAGTGGAGTACCACAGGGTTCAGTCCTAGGTCCTCTCCTGTTTGGTATCCACTTCTTGGAAGTACAGGCTAACACAGAAGATATTTGGCTAACAAAGTTTGCAGATGACTGCAAACTAGGAGCCATAATCAAAACTCCTAACGATGTGGACATCCTACAAAAGGGCCTCACTGAGACAGATGCTTGGTGTCAAAGCCATGGCCTCAAGCTCACTGCCAAAAAGTGCATTGTCATACCTTTTGGTAAAAACTCTGTACCCATGAGCTACCACATAGGTGGTAGTCTACTTAACACCGAAAGTGTGATGAGACCTTGGGACACAAGTGGACAGTAGTCTCTCCTTTGATAATCACATTGACAGTCAGGAAATCCTTTTACATGGCACACCTTAACACAAAAGGTTTCTCATCCAGGAAAAAGAGGTAATTGTTCCCCTCTACTCATTACTCAATGTACCCATTATAGAGTACAATGCCCATTTTGGTATGTACCTCACAAGACCTCTACAACAACTGGAAAGGCCACAGAAATACCTCACAAAGAGGATTATCGGCCTCAGTCAGATGCCCTACGCAGACAGTGTTATAAAACTCCAGCTTTACTCAGTCTCATATCGCCTACTGTGAGGCGATCTCTGCCTAACATACAAAGCTATGTCAGACCCAGAGCTGTTAGACATGCTCCATGTAAAGAAACCCAGTCCCTCTGAGCTACACTCTCTAGGGACCTAAACCTTGTCACCACAATAAACAGAACATGCTGGAGGGATAGATTCCTGTCCCAGAGACTTCCCATACTCCTGGAACAAGCTACCTATCTATATCAAACAAAGCTCCTCATTAGCACTCTTCAAGAAAAATCTTGATTGGATGGGAGATGGGAAATTCACCCTGGGGATCACTTCTGTAGCTCTGCTTGACAGGGGCACAGGAAAATTTTCTTGGGTGGCAAAAGCCAGGGGTACTGTTTGGCTAGGCTTATATAGGTCCTATGGCCAATAGCCTAGAACCTACCTATGTACCCAAATACTGCCATTGGTTTCTTCTACCTAGACCTTCTCAAATTGCTGACATGGAACCTGCTTCTCGCATGTCTTCTAAGGCCTTGCAGGTGTCATCCACAGAGATTGAGGGGGAACCACTGCTGATTATCTCCACTGGACCTGAAGGGATCATAGATCGTGTTAAGGAAGAAGTGCCAGGTACCTTGATCAAATTCAGGCAGGGGTATTAACCATCCTGTTTTGTTAGGGCAGATGTCCCATTAAAGGAAAGACAGTCTAAACATTTGTAGTCTGCTACCAGTGATCCATGGAGAGAATGGCAGGAATACACTGTGCTTATTCAGAGCCTTGATGGCTTTGAAGCTTCCTCTGTGGTTTTGGTTTTTGCACCCCCTTGGTCATCTACCCCAGAAAGGGCAAGGGACCCTGAGTCCTGAGATGAGGATTATAACTCTAATTTTAAACCCTATCTCAGTCCAGGTGTTTGCAGCCTCATCAGCTGTCCCAGGAACTCTTCACTGATGCTTTACAGCTGGGGTGGGGAGATGCTTCAGGTGCTCTGAAGGTGCAGGACATTGTTTTCCACCCTTTGCTGAGGGGACCAGTCAAATCCAAGGAAATGAGGGTGCTCATTCTGGCACTAGTGCCAGGTCCCTTGAAGGTTTATACACACACCACAGTCATGTGATATATCAAACAAGGGGGCAAGTGGTTGTACCTGTTTTATAGATTAGGCTTTAAGCATGGGAACTAGCTGTTAATCTACAAGTGACCTAGAGGCACTCTGTATACCTTCAGGATGCATTCTTGTGACAGATTTTCTAAGCAAGTCCAGGACACAGCCTTATGAATGGATACTTCATTGATGTTTGAGTATAGTTCATTGGTGGTTTATTCCTCTGGTAGATCTCTCTGCCTCCCTTCTGAACAGACAAATTCCTCAGTTCTGTTTCAGATTTCCAGGTCCTTCAGCTGGGAAAGCAGATGCCATGTCTCCCTCTTGGAATGGACTATTACTCTGTGCCTTTACTCTTCTTCCAAAGTCACAAGATCAGGATGGACTCTCCAAAAATCTTGTTGGTGACTCCTTTTTGGCCCAGACAGCACTGGTTCTCTCATTTACATCTGGCCCAGGGGCAGTCCTCACAAGTTTACCTCATCACTTGGATCTTCTCACACAGAACAAAGTATCTCTCCTTCACCCTCATCTGTTCACTGTTCAAATGACACCTTGGGTGATAAGGTTTTGATTCCTTTCCAACACCAATTTTCTGAGGATATGTTTAGGGTGCTGCAGGAGGTCAGAAAACCCAATACCAGAAAGTTGTCCCCAAATGGGAGAGCTTTTGTTTAGTGTCTTAAACATCACCAGTACCTCTCTTCAGTGGGAGGTTCCCTTGGTTCTTTCCTACCTGTTTGAATTCCTGCATACTGGCTTGATATTTTTCAGTGAAAGCTCACTTGTCAGCCATTTCAGCTTGTCTGCCACCAACTCCTCCTTTTGGCCTCTAAATTTGAGTTTGAGTTTGAGCAGTTTCTAAAAAGTGTCAATGTCTGGACCCTCGCCCCTCCTGAAAAAGCCTATTCCTTGTAATTTTAATCTTGTCCTTGGAAAAAATGACTCTCTGGCTGCTTTTTGAACCTTGCAACACATCACCTGGAAAACTGTTTGTTTTTTATTGGTTGCTTTAATCTCTATCAAAGTTTTCTGAACTGCAGACCTTGATGGTGAATACCCAGTTTTCTGTTTTTTCAGAGACAGTGTCTCTCAACACCTTGGACATAAAAGGATTAGTATGATCTGCCCCTTGATCAGTATATCCTGCTTCCTTTTTTCCTTCTCTGCAAGCTGCTAGTGGGAAGGCTGTGTCCATACCTTGGGCTTGCATAGACAGCTCAGATATTTGGACAAGACAAAGGCCTTTTGTAAATCTGATCAGCTTTTTTGTTTCTTTTTTATACCAGGACATTGCGTTTGGCAGTTTCTAAGTAGGCCATCTCCTCGTGGATTTCCAGCGCTATTTCCTTTTGTTTTTTTCATGACAAACAGTTGTCCAATTCTGTTGGGGTTAATTCTACTAGAGCAGTGGATCCCTCTGGGGTTTCTTCAAGGGTTTGGATATAAACTCAATCCTTGAAGTTTGTACTTGGTCTTCAGTTCACACTTTCTCAAAACCATTACAACTTGGATGTCATTTCCAGGGCCAGAACAGGTTCACCAAGGCTATCCTGCATGGGTTTGTGGAGGACTCTTCCTTGCCTTTCTCCTCATGTCCTCTATAGCTTTTGTACTCTCCCAGAGGCGGTAAATACCACAGCAGTGATCTGAAAGGACATAGTGCAGTTGCGTAAAAGCTTACTGTTACAGTGGACAGCCTCCTTTTCACTATTGTAGTATTCACTCCCTCTTGCCACCTGTTCTTTTTTTACTCCTGTTCCATGGATGGTATTTTATATCTGGCAGAGAGGTGGCTTTTCCCTTCCTTTTTTCCAGATGTACATGTTCTCCATTCCACTCAGAGTTTTGGTTCTCCTGCGGCACTTCAGTTCCTGGAAGCATTTGTATGTAACCCTTATGCCTACACTTGTGTGGGGAGCATATATCTGATGTACTGCACTATTAGGTGATTAAGGCTTTGGTATACTGACATGATGTTGGGTTATCCTTGACAGGAGATCCCACAAGTGATAGATAATGCAACAGTGAGAAAGACCTCTACTGTTGTGGCAAGTTTTTGCACAGCTGTACTTTGTGCCAAATTTTACATGAGTGTTAGAGTAGACCCTTTTGATACAGTGGTCTATTACACCAGCCTATGCATGCACTTGTCTATATTACAAGAATCTGCACACAGCATATTTAATGATGACTTAAGATGTCCTTCCATTTCACTGTTGTATTCATTACAATACAATAGATATCCCCTGCCAAGGGCAGCCCAACAATCCTGCCAGTATGCCAAAGCCTTTAGGTTGCTATAAGGTATGCTGTAAGTCACATGTATGCTCCTTGTGTAGCATATGGTGTAAAGGTGACATCTGGATGTACCATCCTCAGAACATCATTGCTGCCAGTTGGAACCCCATCAGTTTGTTGGTCTGAATGCCAGTTCCTTTACTGGTTTGCAAAACTGTTGTAAATAAGTGCCCTGTGGTTTTCTCTTATCTTTTTTTATTGCTTGTGGGGTTTTCATGTCATTTAAGAAGGCTAAATGCCAGTGTTGGAGACAAATTCCTCAAAGACAGTCACTAGCAGTGTCTCTGTGCTTCCCATGACTATACATCTTGTTAAGTTTCAGGCCTTTGTTCCCAAGACCCTCTGCCTCAAAAGTAGGCTTTCTTTGACTTTATATTTGGAGAATCAACGTCTTAAGCTCCTAGCTAAAGACACAGTGGAAGAAACTTCCCAATCTAAGGGGTAGCAGTCTGTGAATGAGGAGGCTAAGAAAACTAGGCTGGATTCTTTTGCTCTACACCCTCTGACAGAATGATCTCCCGAGGCGAGTGAAAGCCCAGAGGATCTCGCGGTTCCATCATTGGATTCTTCTGCTACAACCGTTTGAGGCTGGCTAGGATCTGACCTTGGGCACCTCCCATGGAGGCATTGCAGATATCTGCATCGGGCGTTCAGGGGGAACATAATCTGATTAATTTCCGAGGGGCCTAGGGGTTTTCCTCAAATTTTGATCAAAGTAGTCCCATCTACAATTATTGAATGCTGTCTGGGATCTGAGCATTTAAAGTTTTATAAGGCAGATGTCCCCTTAAAGAAAAAAGAAAACTAAGCATAGTTTTCCAGCCCCTAAGGACCCCACAAAGTGAATGGTAGCACTTCAGTCAGAAGTTTAGTGCTTTGGCTTTAAAACCACCCCAGAAAGTTTCTATTCCACCCCCCCCCACCCCCCGCCCTTGGTACTCTACTCCCCTGAAGAGACCCAGAGAACAGGATTCCTCTGAGGAGGAGGCGGATTCATATGAGGAATCCCTTGCTTAGTCTTCTCTAAATACCTCTCCTCTTCCTCAGAACCATAATCTAAAGGTATGTACCAGTCCTGAATCTCGTTTTGAGGAGATTTCTTTTGAGGATGCAATCTGTAGAATGATGGAGATGTTGTGTAGTCCTATCTCGCCTACATTCTTACCCATGGGTTCGGGGCCAAATATCGGCTCCGACTCGGCCTATTTTACTAGCTCAAAAGTCTCTGATTGGCTGGGCTAAGAGGGTATCCCATAGTACACTGCTTCGCATCCCCAGATCTCGTTTGTCGCTTGTAGAGCTCGGACGTGGTCTTGCTTGGCTGTGGCTAAGTACTTCTTTTTGACTTATTTCTCTTGAGAAATTGGTTGCTTTACACTCTAGCTATTTTAATAGCCAATTTCTGTTGCTGTCGCTGTGTTTGTGGTGTTTTTGTGGTATCCCTAACTGTTCCCACGAGCTAGGCCCATTTTAGTTAGAGGACGTAGTCCTCCCTTAGTTGAGTTGTTCATTGGTTTCTTATTGTATTGTTTTAGAACCGTTCAAGTTAGAGGTGCTCTTTCTGTGTCCTTGATGTTCTTCATCCCACATTGCTGCAGTCCTAACACTTGGGTAGTCCGCTGTCCCAGTCGGCCCGAATACCAAAGTATAAGGCTGACGTCGGTCAAGGCGCATTAGTCTGACGTCAGGACGTCAGGGTACAAATGCGCATGACCGACGTCCTATCCTCAGTCTTTTTTGCCGCATGGTCCGATGCAGAAGCAATATTGCGAGTGCAGGTTGGCGTTCTGAAATTTTCTGAAGTCGGAGTTTCAGACCGAATCAAAGTTGGCTAAGTACCCCGTTGGGGAATATTTTGGTTTTTTCTTGCCTCAGTATTTAACCGGATGTCAGAAAAAGTGAATAACTGTATTTCTTGTGGGAAACGGATACCTCATAGGGATTACCATACCTTGTGTATACCTTGCTTAGGGCCTGTGCACGACGTTGTTGGATGTCGCTCTAGTGCTAGATTTAACAAACGCACAATAAAAAGAAGATTAGACTGTGCCAGGTTAGTTTTGGGAAGCGTTGTAATTATAAAATGCCGTCGGATGCTCCGGCGCCTTCGTCTAAAAAGCGCAAGGACAAAGCAGCAAAGCCTAGGTTGGAAGAACCGTCTGTCCCGGACGTCGGTTCTTTAGAGGGCTCGGCGGAGCCGGAGGTTCTGCCAGAAGTTTCTTTGGAGTCTCAGGGAGAGACTTTACTGTTACAAGATGTGTCCTCTCAGGAGGTAGGCCAGGCTGAGGGGGCTTCTCAGGTAGCTGTTCTCCCCTCCCTTCCTAAGGTGGTTAGGCCCTCCCCTTCTGTTCCCAAGGCTTCTTCGAGAGGCAGGCCAGGTTTAACTTCTGTGGGTGTTTCTCCTAGTTCTTCAGGGTCTCTGCCTAAGAAACATATGCTTAAAATGGCAGAAGATTTGATTACTATGATTAGAGGTTCTATGCCCCCTCCTGATAAGAGGCCTAGGGTGGAACCTGAGCTTGAGAGTTTTGAGCAATGTTCGGAGGCTTCTGAGTCTTCGGCTGAAGACTTACAGGAGTATCCTCCTTATTCTGATGTAGATGATTCTACTTCTTCGGCTTCTCCTCCTGAGGATTTTTCTTTTTCAGAGCCTCTTCATTCCATGAGGGAGCATTTTAAATGGGAAGGTCAAGATTTCTCTGATTCCAGGAAAAGGCTTAGGGAATTTTTGATTTTACCCCAGCATAGGCCATTGTCTTTACCTCCTGTTCTGGATGTGGTGGAAGATGTTTTTGCAGAGGCTTCCCTGAACCCTGATTCTTTGCCTCCTGCCCCAGTTAAACCGGATAGGTATTATAGGGTGCCTGAAGCTCATAAGTATCTTTTAAGAGTCCTAGGGCAGACCCAGAAACTGTTTCTCAGGGGCCTAAAGGTGTTAAGGCTTCTGTTGTTAAAAATCCTGTTCCTCCTGATAGAGGCAAGGGCTTTGGATAGATGGGGAAAGAAGGTGTATACTTCTTCCACTTTAGCCATGAGGGCTTTGAATTGCCAGTTCCACATGTTAAAATACCAAAATTATCTCCTTTCACAATTGAAGTCTAAGGTGGATGCTCTGGCGGAAGGTATTGAGTGTAAAGAGTTGCAGGATTTAGTTCATGTTTCTGAACAGGTGGGTAAGCATTCTTTGCAATGTGGTTTTGATGCTGTACAGGCCTCTTCGAGGGTGGCTGCCACTGGTTCTGTTCTTCGCAGGCATGCCTGGCTGAGGGATCAGAATTTGGCTGAGCATGTTAAGACAAGGATTTTGGATGCCCCGTTACAATCTGATGTGTTGTTTGCTTCGCCTGTGGAAGCAGTTTTAAAGAAAATTGAGGACAAGGCTAAGTCTATGCAGACTGTTAAGGATTTTTTGCAGGTTCAGCCTCCGAAGTTTAGTAGAAATTGGCCTACTAAGGGGTGGACATATCCTTCTTATGATTCCCAGTCTAGGGGTAGGTCTAGACGTGGTAGGGGCAGAGCTCAAGGTTCTTTTAGGCCTAGAACAGGAAGTTCACCTGCTCAGTCTTCTGGTGAGGGCAGGGGTCAGTCCTTTCGTAAACAGACCCAATGACCTGCCTTTTCAGCTGCCAGAGCCTTCTCGTCTGGCAGCACCTTTGGGAGGAAGGCTGGCACTTTTCAAAGAAAATTGGAGTTTAATTACCCAGGACAGATGGGTATTAGATATCATTCACCACGGTTACAGGTTTTATTTCCATACCTTGCCTCCTTTCAAAGGCATGCCAGACATTCCGCCTCTACAAAGAAAAGAGGCTCACAAGCAAATTTCTCTGTTGCTCCAAATAGGGGCCATTCAGCCGGTTCCTGTGCCAGAAAGGGGCCTAGGATTTTATTCTCGCCTGTTCCTAGTACCAAAAAAGGGGAACACGTGGAGACCAATTTTGGATTTTTCTATCCTCAACACTTATCTGGACATTCCCAAGTTCAAAATGTTGACGTTACAACAGCTTTTACCTCTGCTGGGAAAAGATCACTGGATGGTAACTTTAGATCTCAAGGAGGCTTACCTTCATGTGCCTATCAGACTAAGTTGCAGGAAGTATCTGCGTTTTCGAGCTGGGAATTCTCATTATCAGTTCTCTGCATTGCCCTTTGGCTTATCTACTGCACCCAGAGTATTCACAAAAGTTCTGGCTCCAGTGATAGCTTACTTCAGGCTAAAAGGCATACAAATCTATCCTTACTTGCCAGACTGCCTGATTCTGGCTCAAGAAAAGGAAGACCTTTTTCAACATTTGGAATATGTGATGGCAGTGCTAAGATGCCTGGGGTATTCTGTGAACGAAATAGTCCAGTCTAGTACCCTCTCAAGACATGTGCTTTCTGGGTGTGAGACTGAATACAGCAGCCCAGATGGCCTTTTTAACCCCGGACAAACAAAAGAATCTGTCTCTCTACTTCCATCAACTATCTCTTCAGTCCGGGCTGACTGCAAGGACAGTCCTTCAAGCCTTAGGGTTCATGGCATCTTGTATTCTGGTGCTTCCCAATGCCAAACTGCATATGAGGAAGCTGCAATGGTATCTCAAAAATGTATGGACACAGCACTGCCAGGATTTGGACACTGTCATTCAAATAATACCTTGCATTCAAAAGGAATTTTTGTGGTGGGCTCAGGAATGTCACCTAAACAAGGGACTCTCTGTGACCCGGCCAGAGGCGAGTCAAATTCTAACGACAGATGCCTCAGACATAGCTTGGGGAGCTCATCTGAATGGAAAGTGGATACAAGACAAGTGGCCTGCCAGACTACAGCATCTACATATCAACATGAAGGAGATGTTAGCAGTCCAGTTTGCATTAATGGCTTTCAAGGAGTTACTTCTTCCAGGGCAGGTGTTGATTCTAACAGACAACACAACTGTCATGTGGTACATCAACAAACAAGGGGGAACTCATTCTTATCCTCTATGTAGGCAAGCAATGATTTTGTGGGAGACTGCGCTCAGCTTGCAACTAAATCTTCAGGCAAGGTTTCTGCCGGGAGCACAGAACTCCTTAGCAGATGTGTTAAGCAGGCAAATCATGGATCCCCACGAGTGGAAACTGGATCTTCATGTGTTTCGGAATTTGACAGTGTCATGGGGAACTCCAGACATAGATCTGTTCGCTTCTCCACTAAACCACCAGCTGCCAAAGTTTTGCACAAAAAGGTTTCATCACACAGCTTGGAAAGTGGATGCTCTTTCTTTCAGTTGGAAAAATCTTCATGTGTATGCCTTTCCACCTCTGCCTCTCCTCCCAAAGGTACTCCTAAAGGTCAGACAAGACAAGCCAAGGATGATTTTAATAGCTCCAGATTGGCCTCGGCAACACTGGTACCCATTACTGAGGAGTCTGGTAAGGAAGCCTCCATGGCCTTTACCTTTGATTCCACACCTATTGTCTCAGAGGGACGGTCATCTACTCAATGTCAAGCTTCACTCTCTTCATCTAACAGCCTGGCATATTCTGTTTTGAAACACAGCAGGTCTCAGCTTCCTCAACAAGTTTTGAATGTGATTATGGAAGCCAGAAGACCTAGTACAAGGAAAGTGTACGCAGAAAAATGGAAGAGATTTTTATTTTGGAGTGCATCAAAGGATTTGGAGGTTTCTGAGCCTAATTTGAGTGTGGCTCTTCAATATCTTACTGAGTTATTGGACAAAGGTTTGTCTTTCTCTTCCATTAAGATTCATGCTGCAGCGATTTCAGCTCACTATGATTGTGACCCACCATTGTTTTCTCATCCTTTGTTCAAACAATTTCTTAGAGGGGCAAAGAATATAAGACCCCCACGTAGAGCTCCTACTCCTGCTTGGGACCTCAATTTTGTGTTGGAGAAACTTACTCTACAACCTTTTGAGCCTGCGGCTACTGCTGAATTGAAATACTTGTCATGGAAGACTGCTTTTTTGTTGGCCATTACTTCTGCAAGAAGGGTTTCTGAATTGCAGGCCCTTATGGCGGTTGAGCCTTTTTTGATTTTCCATAAGGATAGGGTATCATTACGTACTAATCCTTCCTTTATGCCTAAGGTGGTCTCTAGTGTGGCTTTAAACCAAACTATTCATTTGCCTACTTTTTATGCAGATCCCCAAAATAAGGGGAAAAGATTTTGCACACTTTAGATGTACACAGGCAGTTGCGTTATTATTTAAGCAGGACTAAGGATTTTAGGCAGTCTCAGCAGTTGTTTGTTTCTTTTGCTTTGAGTTCTCAGGGCAAGCCTGTGTCAAAACAAACTATTTCTAAGTGGATTGGGTTTTGCATTGCATTTTGTTATTCCCATCATGGCAAGGAGGTTCCAGCTGGGATTAGGCCTCATTCCACTAGGGCTACTGCCACTTCAACAGCATTTCTAAGGGGTGGCAACTAAGGATATTTTGGAGGCAGCTACTTGGAGTTCAGTGCATACTTTCTCTAAGCATTACCAGCTGCCCCTCTATTCTAAATCTAGGGCTGGTTTTGCCACGGCTATTTTGCAGGGCATGTTGACAGCTCCAGCTTCTTTATGATTTGCCAGCCTCCCTTACCTCTGCTTTGGGATTCTACCCAACTGTTAGGACTCCACCAATGTGGGGTGAACAACATAGTACAGTTTTGTACCTACCATAAATGTAGATGTTCGAAGATCCACATTGCTGCAGTCCAATTTACCCTCCCTCCTTCCCCTCTGTGTTTAGGGGTGGTTGTGTGAGTGGGGTTGTACTTCTGTAAATTTGTATATATTGTACATATATTTGGTACAGGAGTGTTTGGTGTTTTTTGGTTTTGGCCTTATCTTTTTAGGGTCTTCTGACATCTGGGGCAAGAAAAGACTGAGGATATGACGTCGGTCATGCGCATTTGTACCCTGACGTCAGACTAATGCGCCTTGACCGACGTCAGCCTTATACTTTGGTATTCGGGCCGACTTGGACAGCGGACTACCCAAGTGTTAGGACTGCAGCAATGTGGATCTTCGAACATCTACATTTATGGTAGGTACAAAACTGTACTTTGCCAGTTGTTTGTTTAGAGCTTCGCTCTTTCTCTGTGGTACTGTTTGCTAGTGTATATTGTGGGCTTCTTGCCCGTTTTGAAGTTAACTGTAGTGAATGCTGTGTGCTTGCTGCCCGTTTTGGAAGTTTAACCCTTTCTAGATATGTCTAAAGATCAGAAAGAACATGAGCCTTCTGGCTTTAAAAAGTGTTCAAAGTGCGGATATAAAATGTCAATCACAGATGGGACGCACTCTGTGTCTACTGTCTTGGAGCCATCCATTTACAGGAGTCTTGTAGCTTTTGCCACACCTTCAGTCCTAGGGTGCTCCAAGAGGAAAAACAAATGGATTCTAAAGGGACTGCTTAAACCATTTTTTGAGGAGGCTATAGATTCTGTCTCCAGCTCTATCTAAATCTAAGACCTCCAAGTCCAAGAAAAGATCTCCGGCTCCATCTGCATCTTCGGATCCTCCGGAGAAGATTACTATATGGGATACTGCTTCCTCTGCTTCACTGTCTTCGGGGCCGCAGGAGTTATCTGTGTTAAGTGATTCAGTGTCTGCTCCGATCATTCTCGAACCCATTCTGAGCCTGTCGCCTAGTGTGAGGCATGGTTTACCAGATGAGAGATCTCGGTCTCCATCCATCTCCTCCAAATCCTCCAGGCTTTCTGATGTGGATAGGGTAGTGCAGAGGCTCCTGCAGTCGCCGGTGTTGGCTAAATTGTTTTAGTCTCCTACCCAGTCTGCTCCAGAGTCAATTCCTATGGTTGTGTCAATGATTCCTCCTCCGAGCACATCCTTGTTGTTGGAGCTGGCATGTTCCGCTCAGTGATGTTATTGCGCCGGCTCCGATACCCCCCTTGGGTTTATCTGTGCTGACCTCTGCTCCGACCATGTCAGTTCCTTTCACAGGGTTCGAGACTCTGGTCTCCTCTGTCGGGCCTGAAGGGGATACTTCAGGACATCTTTCGGTTCAGTGTCTCTCACTGACCCCCCCCCCCCCAATCCTGGTCGTGGCCTTGGAGACCAGTCGGCCCACTGACTCTGGGGGGGGGGGGGGTGACCGCCTTTGAGGCCATGTTGAATGCGCTGGCCAGGTCAGCTACGTCACTCGGGTCGTTCATTCCATCCCCTACCACTCCGGTGAGAGCTTCTGACACACTCCTATCCTTGGACAGTAGAGCACCAGGCCCTAAGGATACCCCCACGAGCGGTCCCCCACTTTCTGAAGGTCCCTCAGAGCCTGTGCCTGAGGAACCTCCCAGAAAGAAATTGTGCAAGAGGAAGCACATAGACTTCAAAAACACACCACGAAATAAGCAGTCAGAGGGTGGAACAAAGAGTGTAGCGACTTTAATCCATCAGTCCTGTCCTGGTACCTCGGCAATTCGCCTTCAATGGAACACACTTACAAACTTACACATTCTCTTTTTATATATTCATCAATTAAGACAATTAATCAATCACTTCATCAAACATTTTAACCCTGTCAACACTGTGACAAAATCCAACATGTATAAACATTTAAATACTATCTTATTTTATCAAAATTATTAAATACTAAATGCAATTTCTGATATTACATAATTTAATTTAAATGATCATGTCATAATGAATTGCCAAAAAATTGACATGACAAATACTAATTTGCACGCTTAGAAAATATGAAATAAATATACTCAAATTACAATAAGATTCAAAGATTGCTACACTAATAAATTTTATCCACTATCTGAATTCATCCCAACAGGAAATAATGTGTGATACCCCATAATCATCCTCTGCTCAAGCCTGTTCAGAGCAGTTTTGAAATTTCCTGTACAAAAATGAGGTCTGGCAAGTACACTAAATATAAAACCTTCACTATTGCCATTATGTGCTTTACAAAAGTGGGTGGCTACTAGGCTCTCCATATTACCCCTCCTGATGTCACTCAAAGGCTCCAAAATGCGCACCTTAACCTTCCTGGTTGTCTGTACCCCGCCTCTTTGGTACATTGGTCAATCACACCCAAAATATACACTACACCAAAAGACATACAATCAAATCTTTCAAATGCAAAATATTTCCTTCCATTTATTTTAACCCCATGCATGTTTTTGATTTTTATCACAAACTGAACATCGTCCACAACTATACATCCCAACATTACTATTAGCCAAGGATTCCAATTTCCTATTTAATATTTCTTTTAAATTGGGATACCTTTTATAACAGGGGTGTCCAATCTTTTCAGTTGCAAGGGCCGCATTGAGTCAACAGAAATGGTCTGGGGGCAAATGGCAAGTGAGGAGCAAAAAAAAAAAAAAAGGCAAGACCCCAGGTATGTGGACTAATGTGGCTGTATTGTAGGTGAATTTGAACAATAAATAAATTAATAAATGCATAATAGTTGCCCTAAAATTCAATATCTCATTCTAATTATTTAAAAAACAGTTAAATCTAACATCTTAGTTTATTTGTAAAAAAAATTTAACAAGTACAAACCTTTGAATTAATCCATTAACAGTACATCCAGTACTAAAAACATTAATTAAGTACAATAGTTTCTTAGAATTAACAAAATGCATAAAATACATAAAAGTATTTTCGTTTAAAAACGGACATTTTAGCTAGTTTAAACTAAGAACCCAAGTTCATCCAAACTATCATAAATAGTAGTAGTGATAAAATTATTATCAACCAGTACTAATAAATAAAAGCTAGTACTAGGTTATACTCTGTTAATGTAGTACTACAATTATTAAAAAAGTTTGAACTACACATGAACTTGCAAGTCTCATGTGTTACTCGGGACCTAAGTGTGAAGCAACTAATTAAACCTAATAAAATTATGAAACTATTTGACACTGAAAATCTCTTAACGGTTGAATATCCCTCAGACTTCTACCCTACTGCCAACAGTTGCCCACTAGCAAAATTACTTGGAAAAAGAATCACTTGCGAATGACTGTCAAACACTGCTTCCATTCCAATTACAGTACCATGTCTGGTCTGATAACTGGTACAATACTTCTTGACCTCGATACAGGCTTTGAAACAGTCAGTTGTAGGCAATTACTAAATAGGTATACAATACTCAGCTTCTCTCCAGAGGTTTACAGTAGTTTCATAACTACCCATCCAATCAATCCTACACCACATGTGGAGCTTATGATTCCTCAGTAAATGGAAACATTTCTTGCAGAGTCCCACAAGTGTCCATTCTTGGAGCCATTGAATTCTCATTTATTAATAATGACTTCCTGACACTTGAAAACCACATCTACATACATTACGCAGTCACTAGGTATGGGAATTCAACTCATGAAATAATTAGAAAGCTACAGTTTGATTTTGCAGTACTTTGGAACTAGTAGTTAGGCTAGCTTGTTGTAAATACCAACACAACTACAGTCAAGCTGCACAAAAAAATTAAACATGCCCTTATCCCTGTCATCACTGATCCCTCAACATTTTGCCTACAACCACCTCCAATTCTTAGGAATAATGTTATATTCTTCTTGCTCTCACTCTAGTCTACAGGAAGGATTGAGGTGTAGAGAGAGGATTAGGCAGAAGGATAGAAAAACAGAAAGAAGTATATGCTTGCAATGGGATGTCACATGCAGAGTTGGATTATGGTCAAATGGGCCCTAGGCAGTGTATGGTATCAGGCCCCACATACACAGCAGACACCTCCAGCCACCCCAGTGCCGCATTACTTGGCCTTGTCTCCCCAGTTACCATACTATTTTTTCTTTAGTTCTCCAATGACTACAGATATTTTGACTTACAGTAATTTAAAACTTTTATTTCAAATTTTAACGCACAAAAAGATAACCATTTGTTAGCGAAACAATAGTCTCATAATGAAAACAAACAGAATGAACAACAGTAAACTTTTCTGTTCTTCAAACTCACATTCATTGAAACTCCATTGAAACTCACATTCAAAGAAAATGCATCTCGCCAGTGGTGGATAAAGTATACCTTTGAGCTGTTTTCAAATCATAGGGCCCTTGCCTACATTTTAGGACCATGCATGTGTTCTTTGGTTCACCTTCCTGATTGTATTAAATCATATTCCTTGTATAATACAGCACTACTTGTTATATCGTGTTTTAAATTTGCAATTTTAAACATTTTTAGTAGCAATGAAACAAAATATCCATTTCAGAACATTTCAACCATAAAAGGCTACTCAAACTTCTGTCATTACAATCCACTAATATAAGTCAATATGAACCATCTGTGTAGAAGTAAAATGTATCTGATTACTTCTACATTAAAGAGATTTGTAACACGAAAAGTTTGCTGCTGGCAAACATCTTTGTAATAGACTGAGCATGGATGGCAAATCAAAAACAGGTTTATAGTTGGTCTCTCACACAAAGGAAGACACACTCAGGAGTGCAGCATCCCAGTCCCCACTTAAAATGCACTACTACAGTATCAGCAATTAATCTCATGCTGTGGGAGTAGAACCTGCACCAAAAGAAAGAAGACCATTTATTGTGCTACAAACATTACTTTCAAATTCTGTAGTAGCACAAACACTAACAGACATATTTAAAACAAAACAGTTGCACATTGAACAACAGTGTGAGCAAAAATAAACTTCCCTTCACGTGAAGCATGCAATTATTTGAAAATACACTGAAAGTTACAATTCTTTTGTTCCATAGCCATTAATGGACTAATTCCTAGGATTGAACACTAACTGCCCCTTATTGTTGCAAACTCCGCTACTAATACCACATTATAATAATGCTTCATCAACTGAGCTAACAACAAAAAACACCAATGTACTACTACAATAAAGAATGGACAACGGCTTACACTAGTTTCAGTATGAAATGAGTCACTGCCACCCTTACAGTCTCTAATACTGGATGTTGTCCACCTTTAAAGACAAGACCCTAATACAGATTGTCAAGTATACCCTCGGAAATACAGACAGCACTCAGCCAGATCCCTTTCAAACTGGCCACTAATACAAAAATAACTCCAAAAATGCACCTTCCAGACTTAACCCATTCTAAACTAAGGGAGCAGACGCAAAAATACTTAACTTACCTTTTGCTATGTTGTAGTGTAGTCGGTGTGCACACAACGAAATAATAAATCCACTCTTCACGATCGCGCTTCAGCTTTTCTTTTACCAGTAATATAAAAAACGCTCTAACGGTGTTTTCGCGCATGCACATACCAGCGGAAAGACGCTGGTATGAAAAAAACGTAAAAAAAGAAAGTTGGCGCATGCGCAGAACAGCAAAAGTACTCGGACGTGTAAACACACGGAAAAAAAGGTAAATTAAACTTAAATTTAAATTTAAGGGTCGCGGGCCGCATGGAAGAACTCTGAGGGCCGCGGGTTGGACACTCCTGTTTTATAAGAAAAGGTGATATGCTTTGGAAAAAGAGAACCAACTATTGAGTCTTCACATACAACATGCCACAATCCTCTGATAGATGTTCTTCATCTCACATTGCTGCAGTCCTTGCATATGGGTAGTCCGCTGTCCTCGGTCGGCCCGAATATCAAAGTATTAGGCTGACGTCGGTCAAGGCGCTTAAGACTGACATCAGGACGTCAGGGTACAAATGCGCATGACCGACGTCATATCCTCAGTCTTTTTTGCCGCATGGTCCGATGCAGAAGCAGCGTTGCAAGTGCCGTTCGGCGTTCTGAAATTTTTTGAGTTCGGAGTTTCAGACCGAATCAAAGTTGGCTAAGTACCCCGTTGGGGAATATTTTAGTTTTTTCTTGCCTCAGTGGTTTACCGGATGTCAGAAAAAGTGAATAACTGTATTTCTTGTGGGAAACAGATACCGCATAGGGATTATCATTCTTTGTGTATTCCTTGTTTGGGGCCTGAGCACGACGTTGTTTGGTGTCGCTTTTGTGCTAGGTTCAATAAGCGCACTATTAAGCGAAGGTTAGATTGTGCTAGGCTGGTCTTGAGCGGTGCAATTATAATATGCCGTCGGATTCTCCGGCGCCCGCTTCTTCGAAAAAGCGCAAAGACAAAGCAGTTAAACCCAGGCAAGATGAGTCATCCGTTCCGGACGCCGGTTCTTTAGAGGCGTCAGTGGAACCGGTGGTTCCGACGGAGGCGTCTCTGGAGTCCCAGGGGGAGACTTTGATATTGCAGGATGTGGCTTCTCAGGAGGCAGGTCAGGCTGAAGGGGCTTCTCAGGTTACTGTACTCCCCTCCCTTCCTAGGGTGGTTAGGCCCTCTCCTTCTGTTTCCAAGACTTCTCCCAGAGGCAGGCCAGGTTTAGCTTCTGTTGGTGTCACTCCTAGTTCAGCAGGGTCTGTGCGAAGAAGCACATGCTTAAAATGGTAGAAGATTTGATGACTTTGATTAGAGGTTCTTTGCCCCCTCCTGATAAGAGGCCTAGGGTGGAGCCAGAGTTGGGGAGTTTTGAGCAGGCTTCGGATGTTTCAGAGTCTTCGGCTGAGGACTTGCAGGAGTACTCTCCTTATTCTGATTCTGATGCAGATGATTCGACTCCTTCTGCTTCTCCTCCAGAGGATTTTTCTTTTTCAGAGACTTCATTCCATGAGGGAACATTTTAAGTGGGAAGGTCAGGACTTCTCTGATTCCAGGAAAAGGCTCAGGGAATTTTTGCTTTTACCCCAGCATAGGCCCTTGGCTATACCCCCTGTTCTGGATGTTGTGGAAGATGTGTTTGCAGAGGCTTCACTTAATCCTGATTCTTTGCCTCCTGCTCCTGTTAAACCGGATAGGTATTACAGGGTGCCTGAGGCTCATAAATATCTTTATAAGAGTCCTAGGGGGGACCCAGAAACTGTTAGTCAGGGACCTAAGGGTGTCAAGGCCTCTGTTGTAAAAAAAATCCGGTTCCTCCAGATAAAGAGGCCAGAGCTTTGGATAGATGGGGAAAGAAAGTCTATACATCTTCTACCTTAGCTATGAGGACTTTGAATTGCCAGTTTCACATGTTGAAATATCAAAACTATCTTCTTTCTCAATTGAAGGCTAAGGTGGATGCTCTGGCGGAAGGCATTGAGTGTAAAGAATTACAAGATTTGGTGCATGTCTCTGAACAGGTGGGTAAGCATTCTTTACAATGTGGTTTTGATGCTGTACAGGCCTCGTCTAGGGTGGCTGCCACTGGTTCAGTTCTTCGCAGGCACGCCTGGCTGAGGGATCAGAATTTATCTGACCATGTTAAGACAAGGATTTTGGATGCTCCTTTACAGTCTGATGTGGTGTTTGGTTCACCTGTAGAGTCAGTCTTGAAGAAAATGGAAGACAAGGCTAAGTCTATGCAGGCTGTTAAAGATTTTTTGCAAGTTCAGCCTCCAAAGTTTAGTAGGAATTGGCCTGCTAAGGGGTGGACGTATCCTTCTTATGATTCTCAGTCTAGGGGTAGATCTAGACGTGGTAGGGGCAGAGCTCAGAGTTCTTTCAGACCTAGAACAGGGAGTTCACCTGCACAATCTTCGGGTGAGGGCAGGGGCCAGTCCTTTCGTAAACAGGCCCAATGACCTACCTTTTCAGCTGCCAGATCCTTCTTGCCTGGCAGCACCTTTGGGAGGAAGGTTGGCACTCTTCAAGGAAAATTGGAATTTGATTACCCAAGACAGATGGGTATTGGATATCATACACCAAGGTTACAAGTTTTATTTCCATACCTTGCCTCCTTTCAAAGGCATGCCGGACGTTCCTCCTCAGCAAAGACTAGAGGCTCACAAACAAATTTCTCTGCTACTTCAGATAAGGGCCATACAACCGGTCCCTCTGCCAGAAGTGGGCCTAGGATTTTATTCTCGCCTGTTCCTAGTACCAAAGAAAGGGAACGCGTGGAGACCAATTTTGGATTTATCTATCCTCAACACATATCTGGACATTCCCAAGTTCAAAATGTTGACGTTACAACAGCTTTTACCTCTGCTGGGCAAAGATCACTGGATGGTGACTCTGGATCTCAAGGAGGCTTACCTTCATGTTCCTATCAGGCTCAGTTGCAGGAAGTATCTGCGTTTTCGGGCTGGGACTTCTCATTATCAGTTCTCTGCATTGCCCTTTGGCTTATCTACTGCGCCCAGAGTGTTCACGAAGGTTCTGGCTCCAGTGATAGCTTTCTTCCAGCTAAGAGGAATACAAATCTATCCTTATTTGGACGATTGCCTGATTCTGGCCCAAGGAAACTTCTTCATCATTTACAGTATGTGATAGCAGTGTTAAGATGCCTGGGGTATTCTGTGAACGAAATAAAGTCCAGTCTAGTACCCTCTCAGGACATGTGCTTTCTGGGTGTGAGACTGAATACAGCATCCCAGATGGCCTTTTTGACCCCGGACAAACAAAAGAATCTTTCTCTTTACTTCCATCAATTGTATCGTCAGTCCAGGCTGACTTGAAGGACAGTCCTTCAAGCCTTGGGGTTCATGGCATCTTGTATTCTGGTACTTCCCAATGCCAAACTGCATATGAGGAAGCTACAATGGTATCTCAAAAATGTATGGACACAGCACTGCCAAGATATGGACACTGTCATTCAGATAATACCTTGCATTCAAAAGGAATTTTTGTGGTGGGCTCAGGAATGTCACCTAAACAAGGGACTCTCTGTGACCCGGCCAGAGGCGAGTCAGATTCTAACGACAGATGCCTCAGACACAGCTTGGGGAGCTCATCTGAATGGAAAATGGGTACAAGACACGTGGCCTGCCAGACTTCATCTACATATCAATTTGAAGGAGATGTTAGCAGTCCAGTTTGCATTAATAGCTTTCAAGGATTTACTTCTTCCAGGGCAGGTGTTGGTTCTAACAGACAACACAACTGTCATGTGGTACATCAACAAGCAAGGGGGAACGCATTCTTATCCTCTATGCAGACAAGCAATGATTCTGTGGGAGAATGCTCTCAGTTTACAGCTAAATCTTCAGGCAAGGTTTCTGCCAGGAGCACAGAACTCCTTAGCAGATGTGTTGAGCAGACAAATTATGGATCCCCACGAGTGGAAATTGGATCCTCATGTATTTCAGAAATTGACAGTGTTTTGGGGAACTCCAGACATAGATCTGTTCGCTTCTCCACTAAATTACCAGTTGCCAAAGTTTTGCACAAAAAGGTTTCATCCCACAGCTTGGAAAGTGGATGCTCTCTCATTCAATTGGAGCAATCTTCACGTGTATGCCTTTCCACCACTGCCTCTCCTCCCAAAGGTACTCCTGAAGGTCAGACAGGACAAGCCAACCATGATTTTAATAGCTCCGGATTGGCCTCGACAGCACTGGTACCCATTACTGAGAAGTCTCGTGCCGGAGCCTCCATGGCCTTTGCCTTCGATTCCACACCTGCTGTCTCAGGAGAACAGTCATTTACTCAATGTGAAACTTCACTCTCTGCATCTAACAGCCTGGCATATTCTGTTTTAAACCCTGGAGGGTCTCAGCTTCCACAACAAGTTTTGAATGTTATTTTGGAGGCCAGAAGGCCTAGTACAAGGAAAGTTTACGCAGATAAATGGAGGAGATTTTTAATTTGGAGTACAGCTAAGGACTTTGATGTTTCTAAACCTAATTTAAGTGTTGCTCTTCAATACCTTACTGAGTTATTGGACAAAGGTTTGTCCTTCTCTATAAAGGTTCATGCTGCAGCAATTTCTGCTCACTATGACTGTGACCCACCATTATTTTCTCATCCTTTGTTTAAGCAATTCCTTAGAGGGGCAAAGAATATAAGACCCCCACGTAGAGCTCCTACTCCTGCTTGGGATCTCAATTTTGTGTTGGAGAAACTCACTCTACAACCTTTTGAGCCTGCAGCTACTGCCGAGTTGAAATATTTATCATGGAAGACTGCTTTTTTGTTGGCCATTACCTCTGCGAGAAGGGTTTCTGAGTTACAGGCCCTTATGGCGGTTGAGCCTTTCTTAATTTTCCACAAGGATAGGGTGTCTTTGCGTACTAACCCTTCCTTTATGCCTAAAGTGGTTTCTAGTGTGGCTTTAAACCAAACTATTCATTTGCCTACTTTTTATGCAAACCCCCAAAATAAAGGGGAGAAGATTTTGCACACTTTGGATATACACAGACAGTTGCGATATTTGAGCAGAACTAAAGGGTTCAGGCAGTCTCAGCAGTTGTTTGTTTCATTTGCTTTGGGGGCTCAGGGCAAACCTGTTTCAAAACAAACTATTTCTAAGTGGATTGGTTTTTGTATTGCTTTCTGTTATTCCCATCATGGTAAGGAGATTCCAGCTGGGATTAGGCCTCATTCCACTAGGGCTACTGCCACTTCTACAGCTTTTTTTAGGGGGGTGGCTACTAAAGATATTTTGGAGGCAGCTACTTGGAGTTCAGTGCATACTTTCTCTAAGCATTACCACCTTCCACTTTACTCTAAATCTAGGGCTGGTTTTGCCACTGCAGTTTTACAGGGCATTTTGGCAGTTCCTAATGCTTTATAATTTTGCCATCCTCCCTTACCTCTGCTTTGGGATTCTACCCATATGTAAGGACTGCAGCAATGTGAGATGAAGAACATAGTACAGTTTTGTACCTACCATAAATGTAGATGTTCGAAGATCCACATTGCTGCAGTCCAATTTACCCTCCCTCCTTCCCCTCTGTAGTTAGAGGCGGTTGTGTGGTTTGGGTTGTGAATACTGTAAATATTGTAAATATGATTAATGCAGGGGTGATTGGTTGTTTTTTTGCTGTCTTTTGGTTTTGGCCTTTCTTTTTAGGGTCTTCTGACATCTGGGGCAAGAAAAGACTGAGGATATGACGTCGGTCATGCGCATTTGTACCCTGACGTCCTGATGTCAGTCTTAAGCGCCTTGACCGACGTCAGCCTAATACTTTGATATTCGGGCCGACCGAGGACAGCGGACTACCCATATGTAAGGACTGCAGCAATGTGGATCTTCGAACATCTACATTTATGGTAGGTACAAAACTGTACTTTTTCTCCATTGTATCAGAGAAAGTAGAATATCTAGACACAAAAAATATCTTATCTGATTCAGATATGATCTCAGAATTATAACTATTCTCATGTCTATTCCTCCTTAGTGTCTGAGTTCTACACAATCTCCGTTTTATATCTAGAAGCTGGTTACAATCATATCCTCGAGATAGAAGTCTATCCATGGTTCCATCACAAACCCTTCCCAAATTGTTTTGTCTGAAGTATTTCTCAAAACCCTTTTGATCTCCCCTTCTGGTAAAGCCTTAATTAGATGTGGAGGATGCATACTACTGGCATGCAGAAAGTTGTTAACCGCTGTAGGTTTCCTAAAAGGTTTGTATTGAATCAAACCATCTGTTCCTACATAAAATTCCACATCCAGGAAAGAAATATTGAGTAGTGACCTATGTGCTACAAATTCTAACCCATGATAATTTTGATTCAAATCTTCCATGAACTGACTAAACAAAGACATCTCACCCCTACAAATGAAAATTAAATCATCAATATAACGTCTATAAAACACAACGTTATTAACAAAAAAGGCATTCTGAAACTCAAACTCTCCCATATAAATCACTGCATAAGTGGGTGCAAAAGCAGCACCCATGGCAGTCCCTTTTATTTGCAAAAAGAAGTCTTTTTTCCACATGAAATAATTGTCAAACTAAATTCTAATATACTTAACAAAAACGCTGTACGTGGCCCTTCACCCATCATCTTCTGCATTGCTTCTAGACCCCATCTTTTATTGATGTTAGTATAAAGTGATACAACATCAACTGTTGTCCAGTAGTTATCTTCCTTCCATTTTAACCCCCGCAAAGCTGAACATACATCTTTAGTATTCCTCACATGGGAGCAAACTTTGGGAAGAAATTTCTTAAAATGAAAATCCAAAAAACAATTAACCTTCTCGACATAACCAATGCCTGAAATGATGGGCCTTCCAGGTGGATTGACAACATTTTTATGAATCTTTGGAATGATATAAATGTATGGGTGACGGGGTTCCCTTACCGAAAGTTTTTTTACATATTTTCCAGTAAAGAAGCCTAGCCTTTCTCCTCTTTCCAACAGTTCAGTTAATTCATCAGAATATGACAACAAAGGGTTATTATTCAGTTTCACATAGGTATCTTCCAGTAACAAACTACTGACAATGCATTCATATTTTTCTGTATTCATCATAACTCAATTGCCCCCCTTATCTGCTGGTTTAATGGTAACTTTATCCAGTTTTGTCCTTAACATCTTGAGGGCCAACCACTCATCCTTACTCAGGTTAAAAACCTTTTCCTTCATACAAAATATCTTGTGTGCCTGCTCAAGTTTAGAGAGCACGACATACTCAAAAGCATTTATAGCCTGCGATTTTTTAGGAGGGGTGAAATTACTATCACCTGAAAAATAAGGGACATCAATATGTCCATAACCCCTCCCAAAAGTTCCCTCAGTGCTAATATCTTCCAGAAGAGATTCAGGTACATCAAAACCCTCATCTTCATCTAATATTAAACCATCATAGTCATATATACTCAAATTCAAGAGAGAATCATCTAACAAAACTTCACTTTCACTTGCAGAACATTTTTCTCGCTCAGAAGAATAGACCTTCAGGTTTAATTTACGAACAAAACTTTTAACATCCATTAATATGTCTGCCAATGAGGGTAATCTGGTAGGTATGAACTTAGTACCTTTTGACAAAGCCCCAAGCATGTCATCAGACAAAGCTACATTAGAAAGGTTAACCACATTAAAGCCCATATTTATGGAAGAAGTGTCACTATGTTCAACATCTTTGGTCTCTCCACCACCAGTTCCATTAACATGTTCCAAACACAGTTCAAAATCACTATTAAAACCAAGCATCAACACAGTGTCAGTTTCACTACCAATTTGAGCACTTTCAAAAAAGCATCCTGAATTAACATTATCAACATCATTACAATGCATAAAGTTAAAGTCATTAACGGTCTTATTTTTGATGGCTGACCCCAGTCCCAAACTGGCGTCAACGCTGTGCTTCAATTGCTTGGACGAACGAACATTATAATCTTCAAAAGGAACATTTTCATCATGTCTATTCGAAGCTGCAACATAGTCAACACTAGAAGAAGCACAAACCTCATGTACTAATGGCGTTTTTTCTTCCAAAACGCGCTGACAGTCTAAATTTAGTTTAACTGATTTGAAGCTGATAAATGACTTGTCTTACCCTGGTTCTTCACATATCTCGTTTGCATACTGGAGAAATTCTTCCGATGGCTCTGCTCACCTCTTCGGTTCTCTCAATTTCCATCTGGACCCTCAGTAGCAATGTTTTCAAAAGAAACACTCTTGCGACTTCCCCCAGTTTCAACTGAAGAGCATGAAGACGCTTCCTCACTTACTGTTACACGTCTTTTAACATTTTTAAGAAAACTGCGCCCTCTACGGGGCCAATTATATATTTCATTCTTTTCATAGTCCTGAATGTCTCTATTTAACTTAGATTTCTTCCTGGCCATGACATCATTCTCTACTTTTTTTCAGTTTATCATTAATGTTTTTGAAATTTAACTGAAAAACGGCAGTAGAAGCTCTGTTAGTAAGATCATGTTGCAACTCTGTTATTTTTTTTATGCAAGTTCTCCATGGCCCTCTGGTTTCTTTTGATAAGTATTTTTAACCAGTTTAAGCAGCAATCCTGTGCTGCTTGCCTCCACTCAGATAACAAGTCACTCATTTTCTTTAAAACCACCTGCTGGTAGTTTATCTATACGCAAGCCTCTGGGAGTGAGATTAAGCATCACATATTTCTCAAGCAACTTCGAATCATAAAAAATAGTAATTTCCTTGGACATTACACATTCTAAATGTGCAAAACCTTCTGAACATGAATCATTAATATCCATAGCCCATAAATCAGAGACAGCGCACTTGCACTCCCTCTCCTTCAGCAACTCAGTAAAAGAAAGCGTCTCACCACTCTGAACTCCTTCAGCAACAAGTTTCTCCATAATGATACTGAAAACAGCATAAACATCAATTCTTCAAAAACACACCACGAAATAAGCAGTCAGAGGGTGGAACAAAGAGAAGCGACTTTAATCCATCAGTCCTGTCCTGGTACCTCGGCAATTCGCCTTCAATGGAACACACTTACAAACTTACACATTCTCTTTTTATATATTCATCAATTAAGACAATTAATCAGTTCATCAAACATTTTAACCCTGTCAACACTGACAATCCAACATGTATAAACATTTAAAAACTATCTTATTTTATCAAAATTATTAAATACTAAATGCAATTTCTGATATTACATAATTTAATTTAAATTATAATAATTTTGATAAAATAAAATGGTATTTAAATGTTTATACATGTTGGATTTTGTCAGTGTTGATGGGGTTAAAATGTTTGAATTGATTAATTGTCTTAATTGTGGTGTGTTTTTGTAGAATTGATGTTTATGCTGTTTTCAGTATCTTTATGAAGCGCATAGACTCCAAGGACGAGTCTCATTTCGATACTGACCTCGAGGAATCTGAAGGATCCCCAAAGTCTTCCTCTGATGATTATATCCTGGAGATACTGAAACAGAGGAGACTGGCCTTCCAAAACCCCTTCTGAAGAGGAGTCAGTATTCCTTAAGGCTTTTGGCGCTCAACCTTCTGCCTCCTGGGTGTCTCCACCCTTCGATGAACTTCTTGACCTTATTTGTCGAAGGGTGTGGGAAAACCCTGATTCTGTGGAGCCTGTACCTAGGCGCCCCAACAAATTTCTCTCCACCTCTCAGGGAAAAGAATTTCTGTCAAAGGGAGCCCGGTAGATGCCATGGTGGCGGCGGCAGCCACCCAGAAGAAGTTGCAGAGTCTTCCTCATCGGTCCACCCTCCTAACAAGGAGTCTAGGACTATGGACAGGTATGGGAAGCGTACCTTGTCTTCAGCCACCTTCACCTTAAGGTCGCTGAATTACTTATCTCATTTCACTCTGCTCCAGAGAGATCTCCTTAAGGAGTTGGGAGATGCTCTTGCGGGTAACATACCTGAAGCAGTGGCTCAGTTAACGCACAGGTTTCTACCCTCAACTCCATCGCAAACTCATCCATGCGACTCATTTCGTATGCGGCCGAGGGAGCGAGTAGGGCGGCCAGCTCAGGGGTAGCCTTTAGAAGGCAAGCCTGGCTGCGCCTGTGTCACTTCGCGGAGGCCTTCAAGTCTTCCTTCACTGATGCCCCTTGTGATGGTTTCTCCTTGTTTGGGACCAAAGTAAAAGACACCCTCACCAGGTGCGAGCAAGAGGGAAAGACCCTGTCTGCCGTAGGGGTCTGTTTTTCCCTTCCGTCTAGGCCTTATCCCAAGGCCCAGCGAGGGGGAAAGATGTGGTTAAAGAAATCAAAGGTTTTTTCTTGCCGCACAAGGTGAAACCCCTCCCGAGGCAGGGGAGGGGGAGTTATTCAGTGAGATATCGCCCCAGAGGCAGGGGGAGGCCCCTGCAATTCCAGAGACTGCGACTCCTTCCGTGGCTCCCCATACTCTCATTCCTGAGGGTGTGCCCGACTGTGCTTATGCGGAGCCAGTCGGGGGTCGAATTTCCTTGTATCCGGAAGCCTGGGAAAACATCACCCAGGACCAATGGGTGTTGAGGATAAATGTTAAGTTTTCAATCTCGCCTTCATTCTTGCTGGATGAAGTTTGGAGCCGACCTTCAGCTCCGACTCTGCCTATACTAAAGCTAGAGAGCTATTTATACCGGCTCGAGGCTACCCTATATCCCATAATGCTAGGCACTAACTACCCAGATCTGGTTTGCCGCTTACAGCTGCGAGGTGCGTTTATTACCGACTCTTCGGGTTAAAAGTTTTAATTCAAAATTCTATCTTTTAGTCAGGGTTTTTCTTATTTTTAGTTAGCGACCATCCCATTAGCTTCCCTTCATAGCTAATCCCCCTTCCGGTCCCTTTTTAATTCCTTTTAAGCCCTTTTTTTAATCCCCTTAGTTATAAGGTTAGGCCTTTGGGCCTATTCTGTCTTGTCAGTTTTATTTTTTGTGTGACTGACTTTACTGTTAAAAGGGTGTCTGTGTGTGTTTAATTTTTTTGTACTTAGGATGTCAAAAGGCACCAGGGTCTCAGGCTTCAAGAAGTGTGACTCGTACGGTCAGAAAATGTCACTGACAGACTGTCACACTTGTGTTTATTGCCTGGGCCCTCTGCACCTGCAGGACTCTTGTTCGGTCTGTTATGCGTTCAGCCCAAGAGTCCTGCAGGAACACAAACAAGTTGATTTTGAGGGGCTTGTTAAAGCCTGAAGGTTCCCCGACCAAGTCTTCGTCGGGGAAGCCTTCGAAGCCATCTAAGCAGTCTGCTCCGAGCTCAGAGCCTTCGACTGGTGGTACTCGAGCTGCTGTCACATAGTCTCCAACTGGAGCTGATGGTTTCCAAGACTGTCTTCATCATCGGCTCCGGCTGGAGTTGATGTTCCTCAGACTCAGGCTTCTACATTGGCTCGAACCGGAGCCGATTATTCCGGGACTCAGTTGGTGCCGATAGTGGTGTCGGCGCAGTCTCCTAGCCGTAAAAGGTCCAGATCTCCATCCTTGGAGTCTGTTCACTCTGCTCCGAGGTCTCCCTTACTCTCGGAGCGGAGTCATCGAACCCATTCCTCCAGGTCTTCCAGGCTCTCGGACCACGACCTTGAGAGGGTGGCTAGTAGACTTAAGTCTCGGGCACTAGCCCAAATGCTTCATAGCCCTTCTCAACAGACAGTGGCTATCCCCACCCCATCTTCGAATCCTCCTCTGACACTTCCTCTGAGTTTGGAGCCGGAGCTTGTGGGAGCAGTGGCCGTCGACACGTCCGAGCCGATGCCTCCCCTTTCGGCTCCGGTCTCTTCCATGGTCCCATCCTTGGAGGGATCCGGGCGCATGGACTTCCTCGTCGTCTCCGAGGGGGCGAGTGGCATCGGACCCTTGTTTGACCCTGTTCTCCCTCTCGGAGCTTCGGTGCTGGTAAGTTCGGCCCCGACATCGGCTTCGGAGCCGTCCCTCTCTGTGCTGGGAGGGGTCCTTATCTCTTTAGAGTGGGGACCTTCTACCCTGCCTGATAGGGGTGCCTTCGAAGTCATGAGGAGCGTGCTGGCCCCTGTGCCTGCTCCACGGTCGGCTCCCTCAGCTCCTCCCTCTGTAGTGCCTGCTGCGGTCTCTACCCACCCTCTCATTCCTGACCGTAGAGATCCAGCGCCTCAGGTTTCCCCATTGGGAATATCCTCCTCTTCCGAGGTTTCCCCTGATCAGTCAGGGGAACCACCTCGGAAGAGGAAATTTAAGAGGAAGCATGTGGACTCCCCTGAGTCCATTACATTGGATACCGACTTGGATGAGTCTGAAGAGTCCCCACGGTTCCCCTCTGAGGATGTCTCTTTTTCAGACATCCTTGAAATCCTGAAGCAGAGGGGGAACTGGTCTACCCTTAACCCTTCCGAGGACGAGTCTGTTTACCTAGAGGCACTTGGCTCTCGCTCTTCCACCTCCTGGGTGTCTCAGCCTTTTGACCCCCTCATGGAAGTGGTGGCGCAGAAGGCGTGGACGGCCCCTGACACGATGGAACCTACCCCACGGAGGCCTACTAAATTTATAACGGCCCCTTCGGACAAACATTTTTTAGCCAAGGGGTGTCCCGGTTGACGCCATGGTGGTGGCTGCAGCCACTAAGAAGGAACTGGCTGATCCTTCAGTACCTGTCCATCCTCCTAACAAGGAGTCTAGGACTATGGGTAGGTACGGCAAGCGGATGTTTTCCTCAGCGACCTTTGTCATGCGTTCGCTGAATTATCTGTGCCACTTCACCCGCCTTCAAAGAGACATGCTTAAAGAAGTGGATGAGGTCTTACACGATCCAACAGCTGCGGGGTCTCAAGACAAAGTAAATTCCCAGCTGGCAACCCTGAATTCCATTGTCAACTCCTCCATGCGGCTTATTTCCTATGCGGCCGATGGGGCGAGTAGGGCTGCAGGCACAGGCGTGGCCTTAAGGCGTCAGCCTGGATGCGGCTTTGTAACTTTGCAGATCCCTTTAAGGTGTACTTCACTAACTCCCCCTTTGACGGTTCAGCTTTGTTTGGACCTCAGGTGAAGGATACTTTGACCCGATGCAAGCAAGAATGCAAGACTCTCTGCCGTGGGAGTCCGTTTTTGTACCCCATCTAGGCCATATCCTAAGGGTCAGAAGGGTGGGAAGATGTGGTTCCATAAACCACAAGAGGTCGCGCCTGTCACAAGAGGTCAGTTCCCCTCTAGAGGCAGGGGGGGGACAATAACAGACGCCACCCCAGGGGCAGAGGAAGTCCGCAGAATCAGGGTAGCAGAGAGTCTCTGACAAACCTTTCCAGCATCCCTGAGAAGCTGCCCGACTGTCTGCCTTCGGAGGCAGTCTGGGGAAGGTTATCACTGTACCCAGAAGCCTGGCTTTCACTCACCCAGGACAAATGGGTACAGTTGATCGTATCCGAGGGTTACAAAATTCCCTTTATCCACACCCCAACTCAGCCAAAAGGACCCCTTCCAGATGTTCCACCCAGTCTAAGGGAACAAGCAGTACTAGAAATATCAAAACTGCTAACAAGAGCCATCCAGCCAGTCCCAGCAGACCAACAAGGATCCGGAATCTACTCCAAGTTCTTTGGTACCAAAAGAGACATGGGACTGGAGACCCATATTGGATCTCAGCAGACTAAACAGGTCTGTAACAAGAACGAAGTTCCGGATGGTCACGCTACAGTTCATTCTACCCTTTCTGGGTCAGGACGATTGGATGTGCTCAGTAGACCACCTTCAGGATGCGTACTACCACATGAAGATGCACAGACTCTCCAGGAGGTTTCTCCACTTCCAGCTGGGAACCAGTCATTATCAGTTCAGAGCCCTGCCCTTTGGTCTCACTACTGCCCCCCGAGTGTTCACCAAATGCATGGCAGCGGTTACGGCTCATCTGAGACGTCAAGGATTTCAGGTGTTTCCATATCTAGATGACTGGCTCCTCACTGCCACCACCAGGCGTCAACTTCTCTCCAGACATTACACCATTCATACTTGCAAAGGGCTAGGTATCTCCATAAATTTAGAAAAGTCTGCCTTGTCGCCTTGTCAGTCTATTACCTTCATAGGTGCCACCTTGGACACAGTCCGGCTTTCTGCAAAACTAACCGAACAAAGAGTTCTAGATATTCGCAGGCATGTTCACATCCTTCTTCAGAACAACGAAATCCAAGCCAGGTTTGTCCTGAACGTATTAGGTCTCATGGCGGCAGCCATTACTCTACTTCCCCTAGCTCGCTTTTATATGCGGATCCTTCAATGGATGCTTTTTTCCCAGTGGTCCTTTCAACAACTTCCAATGTCTCACAACATTTTAATAACCCTGTCTTGCAAGAAACACCTTTCTTGGTGGATGGTCTCCCCTCAGGTCCTTCAGGGCAGACCATTTGTTCCTTCTCCCCTGGTCGCCACTGTGATAACGGATGCCTCTCTGATCAGGTGGGGGGGGCATTTTCAGGGCAGGACAGTCCAGGGCACATGGCAACCTTTAGAGTGCCACCTGCACATAAATGTCCCTTCAGGACTCTCTTCTCATCGGGACTATTGCAGTTCAGACGGACAATATGTCCGTAGTGTGGTACATCAACAAGCAGGGCGGAATAGAGTCCTATCACTTGTGTCGAGAGGCTCTCAGACTTTGGCAGTGGGCGATCTCCTCTCAGCGGTTTCTGATAGCAATACACATCCCTGGGGAAGTCCAACATCATGGTCTCTCAAACGGTAGTTGAAGAAATTTTTCAGAAATGGGGTCGACCTTGCTGCGACCTTTTTGCAACACCTCAAAACAGCAAGTGCCACGACTTCATTCTCTTCCCTCTTCCCGGCCACCCCCCCCAGAGACGCTCTAGTCCACGATTGGCCCTGGGGACTTCTGTATGCCTTTCCCCCCTTTCCATTAATCACTCAATTGATTCAGAAAGCTACTGCCATGAGAGCCACCATGATCCTCATTGCTCCTTACTGGCCTCGTCAGATATGGTTCCCGTTTCTGCATAGTTACCTCTTGGGGCAGCCCTGGCATCTGGACCCAGTGCCAGATCTCTTGACCCATTAGTCGGGACAGCTGCACCACTCCCTCCAATCTCTCAACCTCACAGCTTGGTTGCTCCAATTCCAACCCTAGCCAGGCTTCCCCTTATTTCCCATTCTGTGCGTGACATACTTATAGCTTACCTAACGTCATCCACCAGGAGGATTTACACCAGCAAGTGGAAGCGTTTTTCCTTCTGGGCAGGAGCTAGAAATATAGATCCTTTTACTGCCCTTATCCAATCAGTCCTAGACTTCCTAGCCAAATTGTTTCACTCCGGGTCTTCCTCCACCATCCGAGTACAGTTAGCGGCTATTTCGAACTTTCATGCAGGCTTTTCGGACTCCAGTATCATGTCCCATAAGCTTTGTAAAACTTTTCTCAAAGGTATCTTTTTGCTTAAGCCCCCAATCAGGGACCCCTCACCGCAGTGGGACTTTAAATTTGGTTCTAACCTCCTTGGTTCTCCCCCCCCCCTTTGAACCTGCGGCTTCCTGCTCCCTGAAATTGCTATCTTGGAAAACTCTCTCTGGTCGCCATAACATCTGCGAGAAGAGCATCAGAACTTCAGGCCCTTTGCATTCGTCCACCTTATCTAGTTTTCCATAAAGACAGTGTCCCTAGGGACTAATCCGTCCTTTTTACCCAAGGTTTCTTCTGAAGCGAACCTAAACCAGACTATCTATCTTCCAGTCTTCCCCAACTACTCCAACAGAGCGGAACAAAAACTGCATTTTCTGGACGTTCGTCAACTCCGTTACTATTTGGATAGAACCAAGCAAGCAAGGAAATCTGAGCAGCTCTTTCTTTCTTATGCAGCAGGCAAGAAAGGCCTTCCAGTTTCTAAAGCAACCCTTTCTAGATGGCTGGCATCTGTGATCACTCATTTATCAGCTCAGACGCCAAAAGCTCCCGTCAAGGCCCAGGGCTCACTCAACCATAGCATTAGCCACCTCAATAGCTTTTCAGGCTAGATTACCAATAGATTCCATTTGTGTGGCAACCACTTGGGCCTTTCCTCATACCTTTATCTCTCATTACAAATTAGACATGGCCTCCAGAAGCCGGGCTAATTTTGGTTCCACCGTTCTCAAGAGTCTGTTCGATGAGCCACCCGGGGTGAAGGTGCTAGGGACGCGGTCCCATCCAGCAAGAATGAAGGCGAGATTGACAACTTAACATTGAGAAGTTATGTACCTACCATAAAGTTCCATGTTAGTTGTCTTCTTCTCGCCTTCTTTCTTGCGTCCCACCCCCCATCCCCCTAGCCTGGACAGACCTAAAGGATCCTTGGGGATCTTGCCTCAGTTTGACCCCTAGGCTATCCCTTCTGGTAGCTATAGGTCTAGGTGACTTTCTAGTGAGGTTCCTCTCCTCCTTTTGTTGGAGAACTAAACTGCTATGGTTTTCAGCTATCAAACGAGATCTGGGTAGATGGCGCCTAGCATTATGGGATATAGGGTAGCCTCGAGCCGGTATAAATAGCTCTTGAGCTTTAGTATAGGCAGAGTCTGAGCCGAAGGTCTGCTCCGAACCCCATCCAGCAAGAAAGAAGGCGAGAAGATGACAACTAACATGGAACGTTATGGTAGGTACATAGCTTCTTATTTCCGGAGGTTACATCATTCCATTCTCTTCGGTACACCCTCCCATAAGAAAAATCCCGGACGTTCCACCCTGTCAAAGGGATCAAGCAGCCTCAGAGATCTCAGCTGCTAGAAAAAGGAGCCATCCAACCAGTCCCCTTAAACCAAATCGGATTAGGGATTTACTCAATATTCTTTTTGGTGCAGAAAAGAACAGGGGACCCGAGACCCATACTAGATCTCAGTCAATTCAGCAATTACGTACACAAGTCCAAATTCCGTATGGTCACTCTACAGTCTATTCTCCCATTGTTTGGAGAGGAAGTATGGATGTGCTTCATCGACCTGAAGGATGCTTACTACCATGTCAAAATGGACAGGGCATCCAGGTGTTGTCTACGCTTCCGGCTGGGAGCCAGACACTTCGTTTCAAGCCCTGCCCTTTTGTCTCACCACAGCCCCCAGGGTGTTCAAGTGTATGGCAGTGGTGACTGCTCACTTGAGACATCAAGGATTCCAGGTGTTTCCGTACCTGGACGACTGGCTCCTCACCACCCCCACCAGGCATCAACTAATTCAGACCAGGGACGCTACTATCAGTCTGTCACCAATTGGGCATCATGATAAACTGGAAAAATCTGCCTTATTGCCCTTACAGCGTGTCACCGTTATAGGAGCAGAGTTGGACACCATTCAAATGCGAGCGTTCTTACCACAAAGAATTACAGGGTTGCAACAAATTCTCATGCTGATGCCTCTGAGACATGCGAAGGCAAGACTGATTCTTCAACTCCTAGGGACCATGGCGGCTACTATGTTGGTTCCGCTAGCGAGATTACACATGAGACTTCTTCAATGGCTTCTGTTTGTCCAATGGTCTCTCCAAAGACTCCCGCTATCCCATCCAATCCTAATGACAGACAGATGCAAGCAGGACCTCCGTTGGTGGCTGTGCACCAACAACTTTAATGGAGGAAAACCCTTTGTTCCACCCATCCCTGTTGCCACGGTGACCACGGACTCCTCCCAGATGGGGTGGTGGAGGGCATTATCTCGGCAGGACGGTCAAAGGCGCGTGGCAGGAGCACACTAGACATTTGCACATAAACGTCCTGGAGATGAGCAGTGCTGCTTGCGTTGCAGGCACTTCAAGAAGTTCTCCCTCTAGGAACCATTGCAATATACTCGGACAACATGTCTGTAGTATGGTATCTCAACAAGCAAGAAGGAACCCTATCTTGCCCACTATGTAGGGAGGTCATGCACGTGTGGCATTGGGCAATAGCTTCCCAACGGTTTCTGGTGGCAACGCACATTCCGGGGAAGACCAGTGTAATGGCGGACAAGCTAAGTAGGGCGATTCTTATGCCCTACGAGTGGTCCCTAAATCACCTGGTTGTAGAGCGAATCTTCAGCAGATGGGGTCAACCTTGCTTCGACCTTTTTACCAGCCCTCTCAGTGCGAAATGCAGCAATTACTTCTCGCTGATCGCCCCCACCGGGGGAATCACCCAGGGACGCTCTAGTTCACAATTGGCCCTCCGGTCTGCTTTATACTTTCCCTCCGTTTCCCCTTCTCTCAAGGGTGATTCCGAAAGCGCAATCCTTGGGAAGCAGGATGATTCTGATTGCCCCACACTGGCCTCATCAAGTATGGTTCCCCTTCCTTCAACCTTACATTGTGGATACTCCTTGGATTCTGGAACCCCTTCCAGATCTACTGACACAAATGTCAGGACAGTTCCCACCCCTCTCTGAGGACACTCCGTCTGACAGCCTGGCTGCTTCACTTCCATCGTTGTTCAGATGTCATTTTTCGCTGGAAGTAGTCCATATATTGTCATCCTCTCATAAACCATCCACTAGAAAAATCTACTTTAGCAAATGGAAAAGGTTCTCTACCTGGGCTCATTCTAGAGGCATTGATCCCTACATGGCTCCAATTTATTCCAGTTTGGAATTTTTGTCTATACTGTTCTATCAGGGGTCTGCATCAGCCACCATCAAAGTTCAGCTGGCGGCTATATCAAACTTCCACGTGGCCAATGAGCGTAGCCTTATGGCACACAGACTATGTAAAGCATTCCTTAAAGGTACCCTATTGCTTCGTCCCCCAGTATCCCAACCTGTTATGCCCTGTGACCTCAATTTTGTTCTTCAAGCCGTCACTCTTCCACCTTTCGAGCCTGCAGCTACTTGCAAGTTAAAATTTCTTACATGGGGAAACAGCATAGGTTCATAGGTAGATACTAGGCTATCTGCCCTAGGGCATTTATAAGCCTAGCCAGTGTGTATTGGCTTCCGCCTCCCTATTAGATTAGCCTACTGTGCCTCTAAAGTAGGTCACAGAAGGTACCCTTTTAAGATTAGTTTACTGTGCCTCTGTCTAGCAGGGACACAAGAGATCCCAGGGGTGAATTTGCGATTTCCCATCCACGCGTCCAGATTTCGCTTGAAGAGGGTCAGCGAGGGGCTATGTCTAACATGAATTGGGATTCTATTCCAGAGTGAGGGGAGCCTCTGGGAAATGAATCTGTCCTTCCAGCATGTCCTATTTATTTTTCTGCTGAGGTTTAGGTCCCTGGAGCGTGTAGCTCTAAGGGACTTGGATTTTTTGAGGTGGAGCATGTCCATTAATTCTGGGTTTGACATGGCTTTGTACGTCAGGCATAGATTGCCTCTGAGTAGGCGGTAAGCAACTGAGTAGAGCTGGAGTTTCTTTAGTCGAGCTGCATAGGACATCTGTTTGTAGCCCATGATCCTCTTGGTGAGGTACTTTTGGGGTCTCTCCAGTTGCTGCAGGTGTCGGGTAAGGTACATCCCAAAAGGGGCATTGTATTCAATTATGGGCCTGATGAGTGACTAGTAGAGGGGCACAATGACCTCTCTTGATCTAGATGCGAACCCTTTCTTGATAAGGTGGGCTATATAGAAGGTCTTTCTAACCACTTTGGCAACGTGATTATCAAAGGAGATATTACTATCTACGTTGGTCTCCAAATCTCTAATAACTTCTCCGTGCTTAATGGATTACCACCTATGTGGTAATTTGTGGACACCTTGTTTTTAACAGCAATCACTTCAGCGAGGCAGGTCTCCGAAATTCAAGCCCTCTCCATCAAACCCCCATATTTGATCTTCCATAAAGATGGTTTCTCTTAGACCAAACCCGTCATTCCTTCCCTAAGTGGCGTCTGTGTAGAATATAAATCAGTCTATTGAGCTGCCAGATGTTCTTCATCTCACATTGCTGCAGTCCTTACATATGGGTAGTCCGCTGTCCTCGGTCGGCCCGAATACCAAAGTATTAGGCTGACGTCGGTCAAGGCGCTTAAGACTGACATCAGGATACAAATGCGCATGACCGACGTCATATCCCCAGTCTTTTTTGCCGCATGGTCCGATGCAGAAGCAGCGTTGCAAGTGCCGTTCGGCGTTCTGAAATTTTTCGAGTTCGGAGTTTCAGACCGAATCCAAGTTGGCTAAGTACCCCGTTGGGGAATATTTTGTTTTTTTCTTGCCTCAGTGTTTTACCGGATGTCAGAAAAAGTGAATAACTGTATTTCTTGTGGGAAACGGATACCGCATAGGGATTATCATTCTTTGTGTATTCCTTGTTTGGGGCCTGAGCACGACGTTGTTGGGTGTCGCTTTTGTGCTAGGTTCAATAAGCGCACTATTAAGCGAAGGTTAGATTGTGCTAGGCTGGTCTTCGGGAAGCGGTGCAATTATGATATGCCGTCGGATTCTCCGGCGCCCGCTTCTTCGAAGAAGCGCAAAGACAAAGCAATTAAACCCAGGCAAGATGAGTCGTCTGTTCCGGACGCCGGTTCTTTAGAGGCGTCAGTGGAACCGGTGGTTCCGACGGAGGCTTCTCTGGAGTCCCAGGGGGAGACTTTGATATTGCAGGATGTGGCCTCTCAGGAGGCAGGTCAGGCTGAAGGGGCTTCTCAGGTTACTGTACTCCCCTCCCTTCCTAGAGTGGTTAGGCCCTCTCCTTCTGTTTCCAAGGCTTCTCCCAGAGGCAGGCCAGGTTTAGCTTCTGTTGGTGTCGCTCCTAGTTCAGCAGGGTCTGTGCCCAAGAAGCACATGCTTAAAATGGCAGAAGATTTGATTACTCTGATTAGAGGTTCTTTGCCCCCTCCTGATAAGAGGCCTAGGGTGGAGCCAGAGTTGGGGAGTTTTGAGCAGGCTTCGGATGTTTCAGAGTCTTCGGCTGAAGACTTGCAGGAGTACTCTCCTTATTCTGATTCTGATGCAGATGATTCGACTCCTTCTGCTTCTCCTCCAAAGGATTTTTCTTTTTCAGAGACTCTTCATTCCATGAGGGAACATTTTAAGTGGGAAGGTCAGGACTTCTCTGATTCCAGGAAAAGGCTTAGGGAATTTTGCTTTTACCCCAGCATAGGCCCTTGGCTATACCCCTGTTCTGGATGTTGTGGAAGATGTGTTTGCAGAGGCTTCACTTAATCCTGATTCTCTGCCTCCTGCTCCTGTTAAACCGGATAGGTATTACAGGGTGCCTGAGGCTCATAAATATCTTTATAAGAGTCCTAGGGCGGACCCAGAAACTGTTAGTCAGGGACCTAAGGGTGTCAAGGCCTCTGTTGTAAAAAATCCGGTTCCTCCAGATAGAGGCCAGAGCTTTGGATAGATGGGGAAAGAAAGTCTATACATCTTCTACCTTAGCTATGAGGGCTTTGAATTGCCAGTTTCATATGTTGAAATATCAAAACTATCTTCTTTCTCAATTGAAGTCTAAGGTGGATGCTCTGGCGGAAGGCATTGAGTGTAAAGAATTACAAGATTTGGTGCATGTCTCTGAACAGGTGGGTAAGCATTCTTTACAATGTGGTTTTGATGCTGTACAGGCCTCGTCTAGGGTGGCTGCCACTGGTTCAGTTCTTCGCAGGCACGCCTGGCTGAGGGATCAGAATTTATCTGACCATGTTAAGACAAGGATTTTGGATGCTCCTTTACAGTCTGATGTGTTGTTTGGTTCACCTGTGGAGTCAGTCTTGAAGAAAATGGAAGACAAGGCTAAGTCTATGCAGGCTGTTAAAGATTTTTTGCAAGTTCAGCCTCCGAAGTTTAGTAGGAATTGTCCTGCTAAGGGGTGGACGTATCCTTCTTATGATTCTCAGTCTAGGGGTAGATCTAGACGTGGTAGGGGCAGAGCTCCGAGTTCTTACAGACCTAGAACAGGGAGTTCACCGGCTCAATCTTCGGGTGAGGGCAGGGGCCAGTCCTTTCGTAAACAGGCCCAATGACCTACCTTTTCAGCTGCCAGATCCTTCTTGCCTGGCAGCACCTTTGGGAGGAAGGTTGGCACTCTTCAAGGAAAATTGGAATTTGATTACCCAAGACAAATGGGTATTGGATATCATACACCAAGGTTACAAGTTTTATTTCCATACCTTGCCTCCTTTCAAAGGCATGCTGGACGTTCCTCCTCAGCAAAGACTAGAGGCTCACAAACAAATTTCTCTGCTACTTCAGATAAGGGCCATACAACCGGTCCCTCTGCCAGAAGTGGGCCTAGGATTTTATTCTCGCCTGTTCCTAGTACCAAAGAAAGGGAACACGTGGAGACCAATTTTGGATTTATCTATCCTCAACACATATCTGGACATTCCCAAGTTCAAAATGTTGACGTTACAACAGCTTTTACCTCTGCTGGGCAAAGATCACTGGATGGTGACTCTGGATCTCAAGGAGGCTTACCTTCATGTTCCTATCAGGCTCAGTTGCAGGAAGTATCTGCGTTTTCGGGCTGGGACTTCTCATTATCAGTTCTCTGCATTGCCCTTTGGCTTATCTACTGCGCCCAGAGTGTTCACGAAGGTTCTGGCTCCAGTGATAGCTTTCTTCAGGCTAAGAGGAATACAAATCTATCCTTATTTGGACAATTGCCTGATTCTGGCCCAAGGAAAGGACGAACTTCATCATTTACAGTATGTGATAGCAGTGTTAAGATGCCTGGGGTATTCTGTGAACGAAATAAAGTCCAGTCTAGTACTCTCTCAGGACATGTGCTTTCTGGGTGTGAGACTGAATACAGCATCCCAGATGGCCTTTTTGACCCCGGACAAACAAAAGAATCTTTCTCTTTACTTCCATCAATTGTCTCGTCAGTCCAGGCTGACTGCAAGGACAGTCCTTCAAGCCTTGGGGTTCATGGCATCTTGTATTCTGGTACTTCCCAATGCCAAACTGCATATGAGGAAGCTACAATGGTATCTCAAAAATGTATGGACACAGCACTGCCAAGATATGGACACTGTCATTCAGATAATACCTTGCATTCAAAAGGAATTTTTGTGGTGGGCTCAGGAATGTCACCTAAACAAGGGACTCTCTGTGACCCGTCAGAGGCGAGTCAGATTCTAACGACAGATGCCTCAGACACAGCTTGGGGAGCTCATCTAAATGGAAAATGGGTACAAGACACGTGGCCTGCCAGACTTCAACATCTACATATCAACTTGAAGGAGATGTTAGCAGTCCAATTTGCATTAATAGCTTTCAAGGATTTACTTCTTCCAGGGCAGGTGTTGGTTCTAACAGACAACACAACTGTCATGTGGTACATCAACAAGCAAGGGGAACGATTCTTATCCTCTATGCAGACAAGCAATGATTTTGTGGGAGACTGCTCTCAGTTTACAGCTAAATCTTCAGGCAAGGTTTCTGCCAGGAGCACAGAACTCCTTAGCAGATGTGTTGAGCAGACAAATTATGGATCCCCTCGAGTGGAAATTGGATCCTCATGTATTTCAGAAATTGACAGTGTTATGGGGAACTCCAGACATAGATCTGTTCGCTTCTCCACTAAACTACCAGCTGCCAAAGTTTTGCACAAAAAGGTTTCATCCCACAGCCTGGAAAGTGGATGCTCTCTCTTTCAATTGGAGCAATCTTCATGTGTATGCCTTTCCACCTCTGCCTCTTCTCCCAAAGGTACTCCTGAAGGTCAGACAGGACAAGCCAACCATGATTTTAATAGCTCCAGATTGGCCTCGACAGCACTGGTACCCATTACTGAGAAGTCTGGTACGGGAGCCTCCATGGCCTTTGCCTTCGTTTCCTCACCTGCTGTCTCAGGAGAACAGTCATTTACTCAATGTCAAACTTCACTCTCTACATCTAACAGCCTGGCATATTCTGTTTTAAACCCTGGAGGGTCTCAGCTTCCACAACAAGTTTTGAATGTTATTTTGGAGGCCAGAATGCCTAGTACAAGGAAAGTGTACGCAGATAAATGGAGGAGATTTTTATTTTGGAGTACAGCAAAGGACTTTGATGTTTCTAAGCCTAATTTAAGTGTGGCTCTTCAATACCTTACTGAGTTACTGGACAAAGGTTTGTCCTTCTCTATTAAGGTTCATGCTGCAGCAATTTCTGCTCACTATGACTGTGACCCACCTTTGTTTTCTCATCCTTTGTTTAAGCAATTCCTTAGAGGGGCAAAGAATATAAGACCCCCACGTAGAGCTCCTACTCCTGCTTGGGATCTCAGTTTTGTGTTGGAGAAACTCACTCTACAACCTTTTGAGCCTGCAGCTACTGCCGAGTTGAAATATTTATCATGGAAGACTGCTTTTTTGTTGGCCATTACCTCTGCGAGAAGGGTTTCTGAATTACAGGCCCTTATGGCGGTTGAGCCTTTCTTAATTTTCCATAAGGATAGGGTATCTTTGCGTACTAATCCTTCCTTTATGCCTAAAGTGGTTTCTAGAGTGGTTTTAAACCAAGCTATTCATTTGCCTACTTTTTATGCAAACCCCCAAAATAAAGGGGAAAAGATTTTACACACTTTGGATATACACAGGCAGTTGCGATATTATTTGAGCAGAACTAAAGGGTTCAGGCAGTCTCAGCAGTTATTTGTTTCATTTGCTTTGGGTTCTCAGGGCAAACCTGTTTCAAAACAAACTATTTCTAAGTGGATTGGTTTTTGTATTGCTTTCTGTTATTCCCATCATGGTAAGGAGATTCCAGCTGGGATTAGGCCTCATTCCACTAGGGCTACTGCCACTTCTACAGCTTTTTAAAGGGGGGTGGCTACTAAAGATATTTTGGAGGCAGCTACTTGGAGTTCAGTGCATACTTTCTCTAAGCATTACCACCTTCCACTTTACTCTAAATCTAGGGCTGGTTTTGCCACTGCAATTTTACAGGGCATTTTGGCAGCTCCTAATGCTTTATAGTTTTGCCATCCTCCCTTACCTCTGCTTTGGGATTCTACCCATATGTAAGGACTGCAGCAGTGTGACATGAAGAACATAGTACAGTTTTGTACCTACCATAAATGTAGATGTTCGAAGATCCACATTGCTGCAGTCCAATTTACCCTCCCTCCTTCCCCTCTGTAGTTAGAGGCGGTTGTGTGGTTTGGGTTGTGAATATTGTAAATATTGTAAATATGATTAGTGCAGGGGTGGTTGGTTGTTTTTTGTTGTCTTTTGGTTTTGGCCTTTCTTTTTAGGGCCTTCTGACATCTGGGGCAAGAAAAGACTGAGGATATGACGTCGGTCATGCGCATTTGTACCCTGACGTCCTGATGTCAGTCTTAAGCGCCTTGACCGACGTCAGCCTAATACTTTGGTATTCGGGCCGACCGAGGACAGCGGATTACCCATATGTAAGGACTGCAGCAATGTGGATCTTCGAACATCTACATTTATGGTAGGTAGAAAACTGTACTTTTTCTTCCCCAATTTTTCCAACAAGGCAGAATTCAGATTTCACCAATTGGATGTACATGGACAGTTGCGCTTCCATTTCCACCGGACGAAATGTATCCGGAAATCTGACCAACTGTCTCCTTTTCGGAAAACCGGTCTGGTTCCTCCGGTATCCAAGGTTACACTCTCTAGATGGATAGCCAGCTGTATTTCCTTCATCTATCAGACAGCAGGTAAAAATTGCTTTTTCCACCTAAAGCCCACTGCACAGGAGCGGTTTCTACAGCCTATCAAGCTAGATTGTCGATGGATGATATATGTGCTGCGGCCACTTGGGCTTCTCCTCACACCTTTGTGTCTCATTACAAATTGGATGTGGTTTCCAGGGGCAGATCTTCATTTGGCTCCACAGTTCTCAGAAGTATTTTCCTATGGCTCCACAGTTCTCAGAAGTATTTTCCTATGAGCCACCCAGGTTGTAGGTGCTAGGGACGCTGTCCCATGGGTAAGAATGTAGGCGAGATAGGACTACATAACATCAAGAAGTTATGTACTCACCATAACGTTCGATGTATGTAGTCCATCTCTCCTCACATTCTTACTTACCCTCCCGCCTTCCCCCTGCCTGGAGGATTTGGAAGTTAGATTTTATCCTGCAGAGAGTCCCTTTGAATAAATTTGTTTGTATGGATGTGTGCAATGTATGCAGTAACTGGGTTGTTAGCAGCAAACTGGGGATGCGAAGCAGTGTACTATGGAATACCCTCTTAGCCCAGCCAATCAGACTTTTGAGCTAGTAAAATAGGCAGAGTCTGAGCTGATATTCTGCTCCGAACCCATGTGTAAGAATGTGAGTCAAGATGGACTACATGCATCGAACGTTATGGTGAGTACATAACTTTTTAAATGGGATTGTGCTCCTATTTCTGAGGTACAAAAAAGTATTACGAGCTCCTACAGATGGTTTCCCCCAGACCTTCTGTCCCTCCTGTTTGGTTGCTTTGTTGGATGCCTTTTCTAATGCTTCTAAGGCTTATGCCTCTCAGCCCTCTGCCCCCAAGAAACCTAATAGGTTTTATAGGGTGCCTAAGACTTTGTAAATTTCTGTACAAGTGCCCTTCTGTTGACCCCTTGATAGTGTCTGTGGCTTCTGACAAGCCATTTCAATTGCTTCCTTCTAAGTTACTACCTTCTGATAAAGATAGCAGAACCATGGAAAGGTTGGGTAAAAAGGTTTATACCTCTGCTACATTAGCTTTTAGGGATGCCTGTTATCAGACCCATATGTCCAGGTACTTGGCTGTTTTTTCCCAGGTCTGTCTGGTGATTTCTGATCTTCCAGACTGTGAAGGAAAAACTTCTGCCCTTTTACCTGTTGGAGACTTCTCCCAGGTGGCTCATCGTTCCATCAAGCATAGTTATGATGCAGCAGATGTTTCCTCTAGGGCTGCTGCTTTTGGGTCTGTAATGAGGTATTCTTGGCTTCGGCTTCAACCTTTTCCTGACTATATTAAGGCTACGTTGATGCATTCTTCCCTAGATAAACACTTGTTTGGCAATGCTGCTGCTTTAAGTCCCTTCAAGGTAAGGGCAAGGTATTACAGGCACTTAGACATGTGTTTCTCCTGTACCTAAATTTCATAGAAATTACCCTAATAAGCCAGCCTTTGTTCGTAGACAATCTTGCCCTAACCCAGGGCCTAACCCTTTGTTACCTTCTAACTAGTAATCTATCAAACACTCTGCACGGATTCTACCCCAACCATAATACAACCACTACCCTATTAAGCTTCACTAACTCTTAATCTTCTCAGAAGTGAAGAAACTTGGTCTTGTCTGTGTCTTTCTGGACCTCTCTAAAGCATTTGACACAGTCTCTCATTCCAAACTTTTAAATATACTGTCTGAATTCAAAACTAGCCATTCCACACTCCCCTGGTTCCAGAGTTATCTCATTGGGAGGCAACAAGCAGTGAAATGGAGAAATTCCTTCTCTCCTCTGTTACTAGGTACCTTAGGGTCCCACAAGGATTCATTCTTGGTCCACTTCTCTTCACGTCATTTACTAACAGCCTACATAATGCCACCAAACAAGTGTATGCAGATGATTCTACCTTACTATGCACTGTCTCGACTCAACTTTCTCCAGCGAATAACATAGGAGGCCTTCTCCAAAGTAGAAACCTGACTAACCAACGCACAACTAATACTCAGTCCCAACACAACAAAACTCATCCTGTTTCACCTAACATGATCCCCTGATCCCCCTCCTCTATTCAGTATCGCATCAAACCATACCAGCGGTATTCCAGTTTCCCACTCCAAACTCCTGGGAGTAGTTGTAGATCAAAACATGAACTTTGATATTCACATAGCTGAAACAATTAAGTCCACAAAAAATTGGAAGCCTGTACAGAAGCAGACTTTTCCTTATAAGTAAATCTAAAGTCTCTATTGCCTGAACCCATCTTCTCACCATTCATATGAATTTCCCATCCTTACTAATCTTAAGAAAACAGACATAAACTGGATAGCTGCTATAATAAAATAGCTGTCTGCTACAGATATCAGCTACAGAACCCATCACTGCCATGCTCTCAGACAATTCTCAGGGCTAGAATTCCCCAACCGATTCTTAACCAACTCTTCATGCCCCACCAAAAACTCAACCAACCCGAAAGTGTCCGCTCTTCAAAGCCTGCTTACAGTTCAACAACTGGACACTGTGCTCCAGCAACAAAGCCCCATTAAACATTACTAAAAGAAATAACGCTGGTGACACCCTGTACCCAAATAGCATAGCTAAAATTTGGAACTCCTACCTCTAGACATCAGGTTCACCTCCAGCACAACCAACTTAAAGAAATTGCTAAAATCATCTAACATGCACATGGATCTGCTAGTGTACTAATCGTGGATAGTATCTCTTGCCTAGAAAGGTCCTGCAAGCATACATCAGCTCCTCCTTCTACACAACTTCTGCAACCTTTTCTTCCCTTGTTTTCTTGGTGTTTTAATGTTGGAAACTGCATTTAATTTGCTGTAGAAGCTTAAGCAATTCTAACATGTCCCAAAATACGTTTTGCTGTCATACAATGTATTTGTTTTCATCTTTAATGTATAAAATACTATTTTTTTCTCTGCTAAATTGTAAGCAGGCACAAATTACCTGTTAATTTACTTTTTGATTCTGCATTTTTTGAAATTTATATGACATTTGTTATTTTAATGTTTGCCTGGAGCTTTTCTCTTCGGGCATCCACTGAAAATGGACTACAGACTTTCCCTGTAAACAGATGTTAAATAAATAAAAAGAAAATAAATTTGCCTGTCAGCTCAAGTTTAGCTGACTAAAAGAAAAGTTTGGGTGGTAAGCCCTTCAGAGCTGTACTGCTACCGAAGATAACAGCTCTCCAAGACATTCTGCGATACAGTTAACTTGTGTTTCTCCTTTGCTGGGCAAGTTAAGTTCAGTTTAGGGAAAAGCTACCATTTTCTTTATTGCTATTTTAGCACTTGCGTATTATGACACCCAGATTTGTGACATGTGATAATTGCTCTTGTTTTAGACAAAAAACATCTTTAAGTGTAATTGTGTTTGCTTAACTGTTAGTCTTCTGTAATGTTGGTGATGGGTTTGAAAGACAAATAAGGGATAAAATTCAGGTTGGTGTGGAGCATGCTTTAAGGACGTCTGACAATGAATACAGTAAATACGTTGGTTGCGTGAATACGTATGAGGGGCTGAAAGGAGTGTGGGAATTAGCCTAAGATGTTTAACGTCTTTATTAACAACAAGAAAGTTTTCTTCCTGTTTTTGCGTACTGTTCACACTTGACGGTTCAAGTGGCTCTGAATTTTCTTCCATTCCACATGAGGAACAGCAACTCAGCGAGCTATTTTGTAGCTGTACCTCTACTGTATTTTCACTGTATAGATGAAATACTTAATAGAAATTCAATGAGACATGTAAACTATTTCAGGTAAATAAAGTTGAAAACTTTTGCAAAAGTTAAGGAAGATATTTGAAAGGAAAATTTTAAGACAGAAATGCAGTAACGCTTCAAAATGGATGATGCCGGTTGATTATTGATAGGTGATTTATAGGGTGGTGTTATAGGTTCATAGGTTTATACTAGGCTATCTGCCCTAAGGAATTTATAAGCCTAGCCCAAAGTTTTGTGGCTTACGCCACCCCTTATATGGAAAAATACTGTGCCTGTTAGTTTGTTGCGCCTCTGTCCAGCAGTGACCCAGAGATGATTCCCGGAGTAAACCTACGATCTCCCATCCACAGGTCAAGATTTCTCTTGAACAGAGCCAGCGAGGTGCTCTGCCTAACATGGACCGGGATTTTATTCCACAGCATAGGGAGTCTCTGAGTGATAAATCTATCCCTCCAGCACGTCCTATTTATATCCGTGCTAAGGTTTAAGTCGCTTGCTCTAGTGGTTCTGGTGGATTTGGATTTTTTGAGGTGGAGCATGTCCATCAATTCCGGGTTGGACATGGCCTTGTATGTCAGGCACATGTCACCTCTGAGCAGACGGTATGCGACTGAATAGAGCTGGAGTTTCTTCAATCTGGCAGCATATGACAGATTTTGGAGTCCCTTTATCCTTTTGGTGAGGAACTTTTGGGGTCTCTCCAATTGCTGCAGATGTCGGGTGAGATGCATCCCGAATGGGGCATTGTACTCTTATCATTGGTCTGATAAGTGAAGAGTACAGGGGAACAATGACCTCACTAGATCTGGATGTGAATCCCTTCATGAGGGCAATGTAGAAGGTCTTTCTAACCACTTTAGCAACGTGAGTGTCAAAAAAAAGGCCACTGTCAACCTGGGTCCCCAGGTCCCTGATAACCTCTTCTGTGCTTAGTGGATTGCCACCTATATGGTAGCTTGGGGTTGCCTTGTTTTTCCCGAAGGGTATGACTATACATTTTTTGGCGTTTAACTTCAGGCCATGGCTCTGGCACCAGCTATCTGTTTCCGTGAGTCCCCTCTGAAGGATATCCGTGTCCGATGCACTTTCCACTATGGCGGCCAGTTTGCAGTCGTCTGCAAACTGTCAGCCAAAGTCCTCCCATGTTTGCCTGTACTTCTGAAAAGTAGATGCCGAACAATAGGGGGCCAAGGACAGAGCCCTGTGGGACACCACTTGTGACCGGCTTGGAGTCTGACATAGCACCAGCAACTCTAACCCCTGTGGGTTCTGTCCTTAAGCCAGTTTGCAACCCATCTTGTGACCTATGGGTTTACATTTAAGCTGGTAAGTTTTTCTACAATACCCGAGTGGGGTATTGTGTCTAACGCCTTTGCAAGGTCAAGGTAGGCTGTATGGACTGCCTTTCCCTCATCAATGGCCTTGGTGACTGTTTCGAAGAAGTCGGCCAAGTTCAAAAGGCATGATCTGCCCTTGACGAAGCCAAACTGGGTCGGGTCCAATGTCTGCAAGTCCCCTATATCTTTGTTTATGAGCTCCATTATGATCCTCTCCATAGCTTTGCAGACCAGACTTGTTAAGCTTATGGGGCGGTAATTACCAGGGTCCGTAGAGGCATCGCCTTTGTGGAGTGGGACCACAGTTGCCGTACGCCACTCCTTGGGCACGTATCCTGTGGTAAGGCTGAGATTAAACAGCTGCCTTATGTGCGGCTTTAGTTCCTCATTGAGCTCGTGTAGCACACAGCCAGGGACACCATCCGGTCCCATTGATGCTGTGTTTTTAGCTTTAGAGAGAGCAGCTTTCACCTGCGCACTTGAGATGTCTGGGAGGCTACACTCCGCTGGGATAGTTATCTCTCCTTTAGGAGGGGGAGAGGGGGGTGAAGTTTGCACTGAACCTGTCTGCCAGTATGTTGGCAATGTGTCTGAATTCAGTGATTTTTGTATCATTTTGGACTAATTCTGAGCATATCTGGGAGTTTCCACCCAGGTTCCTAACATAGCTGAAAAAGGCCTTATGATTGTCTTTTGAATCCATGGCAATTTTTCTCTCAAAATTGGCCTTAGCTGATTTTATGAGTGCTCGTATTTTTTTACCAATACTGATCAGGGATGACTTTCCTTTTATGGATTTTGTTCTATCATGTAATAGCTTTCTCCTCTTATTGTAAAGTTTGTTAATGGCTGGGGTCCACCAGACTGGACGTTTGCCCTTGGAGGAAAGAGTCTTGGTTTTATTTGGGATTGCCTGGTCCATGCAGTCCTGGAGGTGTTCATAGAAGGCATTTGTAAGGGCTTCCGCAGCTTGGGTTGTGGTTTCCACTGGCTCAGGGGCCTTGAAGGATACCACACCAGTCTTGAGTAGTGTGAAGTTTGCTTTAGAGAAGTTCTTCACTGTGGTCTTTTTTGTTTGGGGTGGGGGCGGTATGTGGATTTCCAGTGAGATTAGTTTATGATCAGATATCACCAATGAGGGATTTTCTCCATGAGATGAGTAGTGCTTTGGATTGTTTTATTTTGTAATAGTGGTATTCTCAGGACAAAGGCTGATTTGACATGCGGTGGTAAAGGGCAAACCTACATTGTATTACTTTCTCAGTTGTTGAACTTATAAAACTGCCTAAACAAAAAAAATGTAAAGAAAACACTGATGTGAAGTTCAATCTCGCCATTCATGCTTCACTGATCGGTTCGGAGCTGCTCCATTGGCTGCAATACGGCCGTTTGCAAAGCTCATGGTTTACCAGTAGCTTGAGACCAAGCCCCTTATCCCATGATGCACTGCTGGAATTACCTCAGATATAGTTTGTCGCGGTACAGATCTCAGTGGTTCCAGTTTGCTCAAGCCTTTTTTGAACAAATTTTTTTTCCGCAAGTTATTCTAACTTTTTCAAGTTCTTAGATTAGTCTTACAATAGTTACTGTAATTTTTCTGTTGGATCTTTACTCTTGGTGCCTTCAATATTTAGCTTAGTTGTAGTGGCCTCGTGTTTGGCCTGGATGGTTTAGAGTGTGTTTCTCTTATTCTAGTTTCATTAATAGCATAGATATTAGAGTGTAGTTCTACATATTTAGCTAGTGTTGGCCCCTTTTTTTCTCCGGGCCATTGTTTAGTGTGTGTGTTTTATATATTACTCTAGTTTATTCCTGCTTTTTTAGACATGTTAACGTGAGCCTAAGTGTAGTTTTTGTGATATAGCCGATTGTGACTTTAGGCTGTATTTAGGCTTGTGTGGCTTTGTTAGTGTTAAGCTTAAAGGGTTTTCTTGCAAGATGTCTGAGGACAAAGACAAACACCCAAAGTCTGGATTGAAGAAATGTCCAAACTGCGGGCAAAAGATGTCTGTGAGCGATGGGCATGTTCAGTGCGTTTATTGTTTAGGTGCTGTGCATTTGCATGAGTCCTGCAGTATCTGCCACTCCTTTTCCACAAGGGTATTATTGGCGAGGAAAAGGAAGCTTGTTGATCAAGGCTTGCTGAGGCATCCTTTTGCCGAAGCTTTGAGTGACCAGGATGGGGCCAGCAAGTCGTCCAAATCTTCAGGAGACTCCAAGGTTTCCAGAGAGTCTAAAAAGTCTTAGAAAATGGAGAAGTCCAGGACATCGGTTCCACACCTTCAGAGCCAAGTGTCTTCTCTGTTCGGAGCTGTCCCACAGTTCTGGAGCTGGTCTTCGATGACCTGCATCTCCACTTCTTCAATCGGCACATTCTGTGCACTCCTCTAGGTCTTCTGTCAGCCTCTCTGATTTGGATATGGACCGATTTGGTGCAGAAGCTCTTACGGGCATCAGGCCTTACTAAATTGTTTGCTTCAACCCTAGTGTCAGAACTGAAGACCACCACCCTGGATTTGACTGCTCCTCTGAGCCATGCCAGACCTTCAGAGACGGAGGGGGCCGACCTGCTGATCGTTGAGCCTTTGGAGCAGAGACCTGCTCCTGTGTCATCTGTTCCATCTACTCTGACCTGTGTGCCGACCGGGTTCTCTAGGAGCAGACTCACTCCTGTCGAGTCCGGGCAGGATAGTCGCACCGACTTGTCTGTGCTGAGACGTCCTCTCAGGGCCTCTGCTTGGATGAGCTTGGCTCCTACCTCAGGCTCAGAGCCCACTGCCTCTGTGCGGGAGGGGCTGGCGGTTCCTTCGGGTCCATCGACTACTTCTCTTCGGAGCCATGATGCCTTTGAAGCCATGAGGAGAGCCTTGTCCCCAAAGACCTCCTCGACACCAGGTCTGGCCTCTCCCCCCCCCCCCCCCCAAAGTATGTCTGCTTCTGCCTCCATCATCCAGGCCAAGCGTAGAGACCCTGAGCCTCTGGTAGTCCCACAGGCGCCCCTTGCCCTTCCAAGACCTCCCCAGAGGCTCCCACTGAGGAGGTCCGCAGGAAGAGATTGTATAAGAGGAGACGCTTGGACTCCCCACAGGAGTCTTTGACATCTGACATTGACTTGGATGAGTCAGAAGGGTCCCCACGATCCCCCTCCTGAGGATATCTCCTTTGCAGAGATACTAGAGATCCTTGGGCAGAGGGGTGATTGCCAGTTCAAAAGCCCTATGAGGATGAGTCAATTCTCCTGAATGCTTTCGGGTCTCAACCTTCCACCTCTTGGGTGTCTCCACCCTTCGATGAGCTCATGCAGCTGCTCTCTTGAGGGCGTGGGAGTCACAGGAGTCAATGGAACCTGTCCGTCTGAGACCTAATAAGTTCATTTCTGCCCCCGTAGATGGTCTTTTTGTCCAAAGGAGTCCCTGTTGATGCCATGGTGGTTGCGGCGGCCGCCAAAAAGGAAATGTCAGACTTAGTCAATCCATCTTCCTAACAGTGTCCAGTATTATGAGTAGCTATGGGAAACGCATGTTTAGTTAAACGACTTTTACACTCTGATCCCTGAACTATTTGACCCATTTTACCAGACTGCAAAGATATCTCCTTAAGGAGTTGGGAGATGCTCTTCAGGGTACTACAGCTGCAGGGGCTTCCGACAAAGTTGCTGCCTAGCTTGCTACCTTAAATTCCATTGTGAACTTGTCCATGCGTCTCCTATCATATGCAGCCGATTGGACGAGTAGGGCAGCGGGTACAGGAATTGCTTTAAGAAGACATTCATGGATGCGCTTGTGTTCCTTCACGGAGCCCTTTAAGTCATTTGTCAACACCCCTTTTGATGGCTCATCTCTTTTTGGGCTCAAAGTGAAGGAAACTCTCACAAGGTGCGAGCAGGAGGGAGACTTGTCTGCCATCGGAGTCCAGTTTTCCACTCCTACTCGGCCTTACCCTAAAGACCAACGGGGAGGGAAAATGTGGTTCCGAAAAGCCTTTCAGGACACTTGTGAACCCCCCTCTAGGGGCAGAGGAGGGGGTAACAATGGAAGATGCCCTCGTGGCAGAGGGGGGTCCTCAACATCAGGGTGACCTGATCACTCATCAGTGCTCCTGAAAAGAGGCCCGACTGTCATGCTCTGGAGGTAGTCGGGGGGGGGGGTCGCTTATCTTTGTACCCAACTGTCATTTGTTATATCTTGCCAGACGTCTGGGTACAAAGTATTATTTCCAGAGGGTATTTCATACCGTTCTCCACTCCACCCACACCCCCAAGGAAAATCCTGGATGTTCACCCAGTTACAGGGAACAAGCAACTACAGAGGTCTACAAGTTACTAGAAAGTAATCCAGCTAGTCCCAGCAGACCAAATAGGATCTGGAACTTAAGATTGTTTTTCCATTTCAAAGAAAACGGGACTGGAGACCTGTTTTGGACCTCAGCAGACTCGACCAATTTGTGAAGAAAGAGAAGTTCTGGATGGTCCTGCTACAGTCTGTACTTCCCTTTTTAGGGAGATACAATTGGATGTGCTTGATCTCAAGGGTGCATATTACCACATAATGGTCAGGCCATCCAGAGATCATTTGTTTCCAGCTGGGAGCCAATCATTATCAGTTTCGAGCCCTGCCCTTTGGTCTTACTACAGCCCCCAGAGTGTTCAAATGCATGGCAGTGGTTGCGGCTCATCTGAGGCATCTAGGATTCCAGGTGTTTCCGTACCTAGACAATTGGCTCCTTACTGCCACCACAAGGCATCAACTCATTCAAGTCAGGGAGTCCACGCTGTCACTCTGCAATCAGATGGGCATTGCAATAAATTCAAAATAGTCTCCCTTGTCGCCATCGCAGCATATCTTCTTTCTCGGAGCTGAACTGGACACCACCACGCTAAGACTACCACCACGCTAAGACTTCCAGTAGAAAGAGTCTTACTTCTCCGTCAGCATGTCTGCATTCTAATATCCAAAAACAAAGTACCAGCATCAGAAGTTCTGAAATGGTTAGGTATGATGGCAGCAGTAATTCTAGCCATACCACTAGGTCGTATGCACATGCGGATACTACAGTGGCTATTGTTCACTCATTGGTCTTACCAAGAACTTCCCATGTCTCGCATAATGATCACAAATTCCTGCAAAAAGGGTCTTCAGTGGTGGTTGACCTCCCTTGGTGTTACGATAGGATGCCCATTTGTGCTACCCCCTCCAGTGGCCACAGTGACCACGGACGCTTCCCTGATGGTGGGGGGGGGGGGGCATTTTCAAAGAAAGACTGCCCAAGGCACATGTACCGATCAAGAGATACATCTGCATGTCAATGTCCTAGAGATGAGAGCAGTACTTTTGGCAATGCAGTACTTCCAGAACTCTCTCCCTCTGGGTAAGATTACGATTCGGATGGACATGTCAGTGGTCTGGTCTTTGAACAAACAAGGAGGAACCAGATCTTACCCCCTTTGTCGCGAGGCCCTCAGAATATGGCAGTGGGCTATTTCCACCCAGCGCTTTCTGTTAGCAACGCACATCCTGGGGAAGTCCAACATAGCAGACAAGTTGAGCAGAGCAATTTTATTGCCCCACAAGTGGTCCCTCAAGACTGAAATAGCGGAAAGGATATTCCGCAGGTGGGGCCAGCCTTGCTGCGACCTTTTTGCCAGTCACATGATCACCAAATGCAGAAGCTACTTTGCCCTGATTTCCCCCTCTGGGAGAAGCCCCAAGGGATGCACACATTCACGATTGGCCCCCCCCAAGTCTCCTCTATGCATTCCAACCAATCCCGTTTATACCCAAGGTATTACAGAAAGCCAAAGCCCTGGGAAGGACCATCATTCTAATAGCTGCCTGTTGGCCTCATCAGATTTGGTTCCCCTTCCTTCGACTTCATCTTTTGGAGGACCCTTGGATTCCGGACCCAGTTCCAGACCTGACACATTCGTTGGGGGAACTTCATCCCTCTCTGTAGTCCCTGAAGCTGACAGCTTGGCTGCTCCAATTCCCATCACAGTGAGGTTCTATAACTTTTCCAAGGAGACTAAGAAAATTCTCCTATCATCTCATAAATACTGTACGAGGAAGCTGTACCTTAGCAAATGGAAAACATTTTTTATGTGGGCCTCTAAAAACATTGATCCTTACCAAGCCCGTATGGCCTCTATTCTAGAGTTCTTAACTGTGATTTTCAATAAAGGAGCTGCTGCAGCAACAGTCCGCGTTCAACTAGCTGCCATTTCTAACTTTCATCTGGGATTTGAAGGATTGAATATGTCACACAAAGTATCCAAAGCCTTTCTCAAAGGGACCTTTCATATTAGACCACCTCTGAAATCTCCCTATTCTCCATGGAATCTAAATTTTATGCTTTCCCACATAATTCTTCCACCATTTGAACCGGCTTCCTCATGTGACCTCAAATTTTTGTTATGGAAAACCATCTTTTTAGTGGCTGTTACTTCTGCCCGCGGTGTGTCAGAGCTTAAAGCCTTATCCATTAAGCCTCCTTAATTGATTTTCCATGCTGACAGAGTTTCACTTCAAACAAACCCTTCTTTCTTACTGAAAGTTTGCACTGAAACTAATCTCAACCAGATTATTGATTTGCCAGTTTTCTTCCCCAACCATTCCAACAATTTAGAGTACATGCTACACAAAAGTGATTTTCACAGACTGCTCAGATTCTATTTGGATAGAACAAAAGATTTCAGGAAATCAGGCCAGCTTTTTGTTTTCATTCTCAGATTCCAGGAAGGGTGTGCCAGTGGCCAAAACAACTCTTTCTAAATGGTTATCTGATTGTATCACCTTTGCTTATTCAGCTGCCAATATGCCCTTGCAGCATAAAATTAAAGCCCATTCAAGCAGAGCAGTTTCTACATCTGCCTTTTTTGCCAGACTTCCTATTGATAGCATTTTCGCAGCAGCCACTTGGTCAAAACATCTTACTTTTATCACTCATTACAAAGTTGATGGGGCCTCTAGGGACAGGGCCTCCTTTGGATCCACCGTCCTGAGAAATATACTCCTGTGAGCCACCCGAGGTTGATGGTGCTTGGGACGCTACCCATCTGTAAATAATGACTGGCGAGAGAGAACAACTTCACATAAAGAAGTTATGTACTTACCATAAACGTTCCATGTGAGTTGTTCATCTCGCCTTCATTCTTATGTCCCTCCCTCCTATGCCCTCCTGGGCTTTCAGAAGACCGAGATGCTAGATCCTTTCTTTCACTCAACCTTTCTATACTTCCTCTCTTATGGAGTTATAGAGTGACACATGGTATTTAACGCAGCAAACATGATCTGATGTCACTCAAGGTGCATCATGGGATAGGGACTTAGCCTCTAGTTACTTGAAATCCTCGAGCTTTGCAGTAGGTGCGTAGACTGAGCCGAGGGATTGGCTCCGAACCCATCAGTAAAGAAATAAGGCGAGATGAACAACTCACATGGAACGTTATGGTAAGTACATAACTTTTTTCCAGTTCTCCTGAGGGTGTCTTTTTCTGAGACTATTTCTAGAATGTGGCAGTGTTCAACACTGAAGTTTTTCAGTCTCTGAGAAAATACTATGAGCTGGTTCAAAGGAATTTCCTGAACTTTATTTAATCATTCACTTAATTCCAATCCTACTATTTCTAAGGATGGGAAGATTAAGAAATAAGGAAAAGAAGCAAGTTTCTGCAGCATTTGACTTTAAGAATTTTCATTAGTTAGGCTCGTATGTTAGTTTGTCCTGACTAATTGTGGAAGTATGGGGAATGTGTTGCCTGCAGTTTCTTCTTATATGATGGTGATACTACTACATAGGCCATGGCCACTAGTACTGTTTTGATGAGGTTTGCATGGCTGCATTCTTAGAACCTCTCCGATGATAAACATGAGATTTTTAATTCTCCTTTGGTAAAGATTTACTGCAGAGGAGATCCAAAAGGTACAATGAAAGGGGTAAGCTGATACAGGGAATCTCCCATGATTTTTCATCCCCACTTTTCTAAATTTCCCTATGGATTATCTTACTAGTCATCCAGTTTTCCTAAGAAATAAACTTTCTCAAAACGCATTTTAAGGAAAAAAATGACAAGGGGAGGATCAAAGAAGAATTCTGGAAACTCCAAAAAACCAAGGATAGTCCGAGTCAGCTTGACTATTTAAGACTTTTCTGTCCTTCCACCATTTCACTGCCTTTTGTCTTCTTAGGAAGTCTGAATATCCGGTAACGGTTTCAGACAAATTGGATGTTCTTCGTGTTTCACTGTTGTACTCATTACATTTGTGTAATCTGCTGGCAGGTTGCCCTCAGTCTGCCCGAATTCCAAAGTCTTGGGTCCTGCATCAGTTGCTGTCTCCTCTTCCATGACGTCAGGGGTATAAAACATGCAGCCAACGCCATTTTCTTTAGTCTGTCTTGCCGCGCGGTGCCCAAAGCAGAAGCGTTTCGCAAGTGCCAGTCGGCTGACTACTGAAATAGTTCTGTTTCAGAACAGAAGTCTTCACTAAAGCTAAGTACCCTGTTGGGAAAACTTTTTTTCTTGCTTTTTACCGATGTCAGAAAAAGTTAATAATTGTATTACTTGTGTGAAGCAAATACATCATAAGGATTTCCATTTATACTGTATTCCTTGCCTAGGCCCCGATCACAACGTGCCTGGCTGTCGTTTTTTTGCTAGATTTAACCAACACACTATTAAGCATCTGTATATTTTTGCATCAAAGTATTTTGGAAACAGATTTACTACCCAAAAATGTCTGATAGCAATCGAACTACCACAGTACATAAACAACGTAAAGAAAAGGACAGAGAAAGGCAGTAGAGATCCAGAACAGACGAAGATTCTCCTAAGCCAGTCGCTGGTACTCGGTGAGGCACTTTCGCAGCCCCTGATACCGGTTACCTTTGAGTCACAGGCCTCTACCGACACGCATGTGGAGTCCAGCATGCCGCAAGATACTCAAGGTGTTGGACCAGCGGATGTATCTCCCTCTGTTGGGTCCGGAGCCGCTGAGCAGGCACCGGCTTCTGAAGGTGTTTTCAGACCTCAACATTTGTATATCCAACCGACATCTGCAAAACCAAAGACAAAAGCAACTTCTAAACCTAAAAAAATGACGCATGCGCCACATGCACAGGCCTCTATGCCTAAAAAAGATTATCAAAATGGCTGAAGACCTTATTACCTTGATCAGGGGTACCCATCCCCCACCTGATAAGAGGCCTAGGCAAGACACTGATTATGAATCTTCAGATCAGGTTTATATTTCTTCTGATCAGGAATTATCTATACCTCCCTGTGAGGATTCTGATGCTGAGGAGTCTATTCCATCTGCATCTCCTCCTGAGGATTTTTCATTTGGAGAAACCTTGTGTACTTTGAGGGAGCATTTTCACTGGGAGAGTCGAGACTTCTTCTCAGAATAAAAAGAGGCTCAGGGATTTCCTTCTCCCTCAGCACAGGCCTTTAGCCATTCCCCCTGTTTTAGACATTGTGGATGATGTATTTTCGTAGTCAAGCTTGTCCCCTGACTCCTTACCTCCAGCTCCCAGTAAGCCTGACTGATATTACAGGGTTCCTGACTCTCATACATTTTTATTTAGAAACCCTGTTGCTGATCCTGAAACTATTTCACAGGGTCCAAAGGGAGTTAAGGCCTCAACAGCAAAAAATCCTACCCCCTCTGACAGATTAAAGGGCACTGGACAGATGGGGGAAAAAGGTTTATACATCTGCATCCTTGGCAGTCAGGGCCTTAAACTGTCAATTTCATATGCTTAAGTACCAACAACATGTTATGGGATTGCTGAAACAGAAAATGATGTTTTCAGAATGTGCAGAAAATAATTGCAGGAATTATTGCATGTAGCTGAGCAAGTTGGAAAGCATACTTTGCAATGTGGTTTTGGTTTCTTAGAGACCTCCTGTAGGGCTGCAGTTATTGGATCTGTGATTAGGAGGCATGCCTGGTTAAAGGAACAAAATTTACCTGATCATGTTCTAGCTAAATTGCTAGATGCACCTTTACAGCATGATTCTCTGTTTGGTATTAAGGCAGAAGAGGTTTTAAAGAAAATGGAAGACGGAGCCAAGTCTATGCAAACTGTTAGACTTCTTACAAGTGCAGCCACCAAGATTCAGTAGACACTGGCCTACCAAAAAGTGGTCCTTTCCTGTGTCAGACAGAGCTCAAAGGGGCAAATCCAGATGCCTTAAGGGTTCCAGATACCATGTGCAAGATTCATACAGGTCAAAGCAATGGGGCACTTCCACCTCCAAATCTGCTGGGGATAAAGCACAAACCTACAGAAAGCAATCCCAATGACTTCCCTCTGCCTTCAAGCACTTACCTTTTGGCAGCACCCATAGGAGGAAAATTAGCACTTTTTGCTCAAAATTGGCAGTTAATAACCCAAGATAAGTGGGTACTAAACATTGCATCACAGGGATACAGATTCCATTTTCACACTATGCCAGTGGCAAATGGTTGGCCAGATCTGCCAAAAAATCAATGGCAGAGGCACAGAAACAGGTTATGTCTCCCATAGATACGGGGCCATTCAGACAGTACCAGAACAGAAAAAAGGACAAGGTTTTTACTCTACTGTTCTTGGTACCCATAAAGGACAAGGCCTGGCGGACAATACTGGATTTATGGATTTTGAACACATACCTGGACATTCCAAAATTCAAAATGCTGACTTTGCAGCAGCTTCTGCCCTTGCTGGGCAAGAATGCTTGGCTGATGACTTTAGACCTAAAAAAGCATACTTGCATGCCCCAATAAGACAATCGTGCAGAAGATACCTCTGATTCAAGGCTGGCTTAATGCATTACCAATTCTCTGCACTGCCCTTTGGCTTATCTACTGTGCCCAGGGTCTTTACAAAGTGCCTGGCACCAGTAATTGCATTTTGCAGACAAAGAAGTATACAATATATCCTTACTTGGACGACTGTCTCATTCAAGCAGAGAACAAGGACATTCTTCGACACCTGGCGTTAGTGAAAAGGTTTCTAACATGCCTAGGGTACACAATAAATGAAAAGAAATCACAACTTGTACCCTCTCAAAAGATAACATTCCTGGGTACAAGCTTGAATACAACTGCCCAGATGGCTTACCTCACGGCAGACAGGCAAAGGCAACTGACTACTTTGCTTTAAACTGATGGCAACAAAAACCCAGTCTTCTGCAAGACAAAATTATGCAGGCTCTGGGCTTCATGGCATCCTGCATACTACTGATTCCACATGCAAGACTGCATATGAGGAAACTTCAATGGTACCTAAAAAGTTCATGGAGTCAACATTCTCAGTCTGGAAACAATGATTCCTCTCATCCCCTGCCTGCAACAGAAGTTTCTATGGTGGGCAAAGGCATGTCACCAAAACATGGGACGGCCATTCACTCTACCCCCTGCCAGCAAAGCCATGACAGCAGACGCATCAGATTATGCCTGGGGGGCCCACAAGGCAGGAAGATGCATTCAGGGCATATGGTCACCAAAACAAATGCATCTGCATGTCAACCAGAAATAGATGCTAGCTGTTCAAAATGCCCCAAACAGCCTTCAAGGACTTATTTCATCCAGAAAAACTACTGATAAAGATGGATAACACCACAGTCATGTGGTATATAAACAAGCAAGGGGGCACACACTCTTACCACCTCTGCAGATTAGCCATGGCACTGTGGAACACAGCTTTGACCTACCAAATACATCTTCAAGCTCAGTTCCTGCCAGGAAAACAAAACACTGGCAGACTATTTAAGCAGAAATCTTATGGACCCTCACGAGTGGAAACTACATCCACAAGTCTTCAGCATGATAACAGATCTATGTCTGGGCTCCCCCATTTCGTTATTTGCCTCTCCTCAAAATTATCAATTGAAAAAATTTTGCACAGACTAGCATGGAAAGTGGACGCCCTATCCTTCAGTTGGAAAAACCGATCAGTTTATGCCTTTTGTCCTCTGCCTCTTCTCCCCAAGGTCCTCCTAAAAGTCAGACAAGAGAAACCAAAGATGATACTAATTGCCCCGGACTGGCCCCGCCAATACTGGTTCCCAATCCTAAGGAACTTGTCTCCGTACCCAGCTTGGACCTTGCTTCAGACCACAACTACTGTCCCAGAAAAACAATCAGATCCTGCACAATCCACTACAAACTCTGAACCTAGCAGCATGGCTGATCATGTAGTCATACAAACACCTCTCAGTTAAGCTGTGATGGATGTCATTTTGGATGCCAGAAGGCCTACTACTAGAAAATCTTTTGCTGACAAATGGAAGTGATTCTGTGCTTGGAATTGAGCACAAGGAATTGATGCAGCAGAACCAAATATTCCTCGGATATTGCAATACTTAACTGAGATGCTTGACAAAGGCCCATCTTTCTCATCAATTAAAATCCAGGCCTGTGCCATTTCGGCTCATTACAATACAGAGCCACCAATCTTTTCTAATCCTTTACTAAAGCAGTATCTTAGAGGAGCCAAAAATTTAAGGCCTCCTAGAAGATAACCATTGCCTGCATGGGACCTGAATTATGTGCTGGAAAAGCTCACCCTGCCTCCATTTGAACCAGCTGCTACCGCTGATATAAAGTTCTTATCGTGGAAAAACGGCTCTGTTTCTAGCAATTACTTCAGCAAGAAGAGTTTGAGCTACAGGCCGTCATGGCTATAGAGCCTTTTATCATATTTTACCCAGGCAGGGTATCTCTGAGGACAAATCCTACTTTTATGCCCAAGGTGGTTTCCAGTGTGGCTCTTAACCAAACAATTCATCTGCTAACCTTTTATCCAAATCCGCAGAACAAGGGGGAGGGAATTCTGCATTCCTTGGACGTACGCAGACAACTAAGATTCTACTTGAGCAGGACTAAAGCTCTAAGAAAAAGTGAGTAATTTGCTAGTGACATATGCTGCAGGATCAGAGGGCAAGGCCATTTCAAACATCCAATTTCAAAGTGGATAAGCCACTGCATCCGTTTCTGCTACCTGTGCCCAAGGGCATTGGGTCTCATTCCACCAGCACTGCAGCTGCTTCAGCAGCCTTTCTAAGGGGGCTACCAACCAAAGACATTCTAGAAGCTGCTACTTGGAGTTCTGTTCACACCTTTACAAAGCCTTATTTGCCTCTTTACTCGAAATCCAGAGCAGGCTTTGCCACTGCAGTTCTGCAGGGCCTTATAGCCACTCCTAATGCTGTTTAGCTCCAGCCCCCCAACCATAGCTTTGGGATTCTACCCAAATGTAATGACTGCAACAGTGAAACACGAAGAACATAGTAGTTGTATACACTTACCATAAATTAAGATGTTGGAGTGTATTCGCTGTTGCAGTCCAGGTTACCCTCCCACCATCCCCCTTTCATTCTGAAGTTTATCTTTCCTTTTCTATCTTCTACAACATCTACAAGCAAACACCACATAGGAAGGTAAAGTGGTGAGTGAGGTGGGTGAGGATATATAATAAAACATTTTTGCTACCTTTTTGGGGGCAAGAGAAACTACAGAAAATGGCATTGGCTGCATGTTTTATACCCCCTGACATCCTCGAAGAGGAGACAGCAACCGATGCAGGACCCAAGACTTTGTAATTCAGGCCGACTGGTGGCAACCTGCCAGCAGATTATCCAAATGTAATGACTGCAACAGTGAATACACTCTAACATCTACATTTATGGTAAATGTACACAATTGTACTTTCTGAAAATCATTCATCACAAGTTACAGGTGGGAGAAAATTTCTGTCTTGCAGGGGGTAGTTCATTGTTATCCAGACCAGGCTCTTATTTCTACCTGTGTTTTATCGCATGCTGTCCCACGGAGTGTTAGAGCCAGTTCCTCCATTACCAGGTGGTTAAGGGGGTTTATTCAAGGATGTTTAGTGCCAAAGAGAAAATGCTTGGACCGGTTCTAGATCTTTCCTTCCTAAACCTCTTTGTGATGGTGCCAAAATTCAAAATTGTCACTTCACGACCAGTTGCCTCTTGCTCTTTAAGTTTCCTGGCAACATTAGATGTAAAAGATGGATGTTCTTCGTGTTTCACTGTTGCAGTCATTACATTTGGGTTATCCTGCTGGCAGGTTGCCCTCAGTTGGCCTGAATTCCAAAGTCTTGGGTCCTGTGTTGGTTGCTGTCGCCTCTTCCCTGATGTCAGGTCGTCAGGGGTTTAAAAGATGCAGCCAACGCCATTTTATTCAGTCTTTCTTGCCACGCATTGCCCGAAGCAGAAGCAGTTTGCAAGTGCCAGTCGGCCGACTCCCGAGATTTTCGTGTTCGAGTTTCGGATCCGAAGTCTTCATTAAAAGCTAAGTACCCCATTGCTCCAGACCGATGTCAGAAAAAGTTAATTGCATTTCTTGTGGGAAGCAAATACCTCATAAGGACTTTCTTTTGTATTCCTTGCCTAGGCCCTGACCACGACGTTTAGTTGTTGGTTTTGTGCTAGATTTAACCAACGCACTATTAAGCGTCTGTACGATTTTGCATTCAGCTATTTTGGGCGAAGATTTAATTACACAATGTCAGCCATCCGACTGCCGGAGTTCACAAAAAACGCAAAGAAAAAGACCGGCAACCGAGGTCCAAAACCGACTAAGCTTCTCCTAAGCAAGTAGCTGGTGTGCCGGTTCTCGGTGAGGTGCTTTCGCAGCCCCTGACGCCTGCTACTTTAGAGTTGCAGGCCGCTGGAAACTCGAGGTATTGGAGCCTCTGAGATTATTCCCTCAGATGGGTCCAGAGCTGCTGATCAGGCATCGGCTTCTGAGGGTGTATTCAGACCTAAACAATTGTATATTAAACCTACTTCAAAGACCAAGAATAAAACGCCTTTAAAGGCAAAGAAACAAGTTCACCAGCCACAAGGACAGGCCTCCATGCCCAAAAAGCAGATGCTCAAAATGGTCAAAGACTTAATTACCTTGATCAGGGGTTCCCATCCCCATCCTGATAAGAGGCCTAGGCAAGAGACAGATTATGAATCTTCAGATCAGGTTTCCATTTCTTCTGATTCCTCTTCTGATCAGGAATACTCTCTTCCCCCCCTATGAGGATTCTGATGCTGAAGAATCAATTCCTTCAGCGTCTCCTCCTGAGGACTACTCTTTTGGGGAAACCTTGCATACCATGAGGGAGCACTTCCACTGGGCGAGCCAAGATTTTTCAGAATCTAAGAAAAGGCTCAGACTTCCTTTTACTACCTCAACACAGGCCTCTAGCTATTCCACCTGTGTTGGACATTGTAGATGTGTTCTCTGAGTCTAGTCCAACCCCTGACTCTCTACCTCCAGCTCCTGTTAAGCCGGACAGATACTACAGGGTCCCTGACTCTCATAAATTCCTTTTCAAAAACCCTACTGCAGACCCAGAAACTATTTCTCAGGGTCCCAAAGGGGTCAATGCTTCTACTGCAAAAAAACCCCTACCCCCTCTGACAGGGATTCTAGGGCATTGGATAGATGGAGAAAAAAAGATTTACACATCTGCTACTTTGGCTATAAGGGCCTTAAATTGCCAATTTCATATGCTCGAATATCAGCAATATATCATGACGCTGCTTAAACAAAAAATGATGGCAAATTCTGAATGTGCAGAAAACAAATGAAGGATATATTGCATGCAGCTGAACAAGTTGGAAAGCATACTTTGCAATGTGGTTTTGATTCTTTGGAGGTCTCCTGCAGGGCCGCTGTTACGGGTTCTGTCATTAGGAGGCATGCTTGGTTAAAAGAACAAAATCTGCCTGACCATGTTAAAGCAAAATTATTAGATGCTCCTTTACAACAGGATACCTTGTTTAGTGTTAAGGCAGAAGAGGTGTTAAAGAAAATGGAGGACAAAGCTAAATCTATGCAAACGGTCAAGGATTTCTTACGTGTACAGCCACCTAGATTTAGCAGACACTGTCCTAGAAAGAATTGGTCCTTTCCAGTCTCAGACCTCAAAGGGGCAGATACAGACACCATAGAGGCAGATCACAGCCGCAAGGATCCTACAGGTCTAAGCAGGGGAGTGCTTCTACCTCCAAAGGTGGAGAAGACCAAGCACAATCATACAGGAAACAGTCCCAATGACTTCCCCTTGCCTGCACCAAGCACTTAACTTCTGGCAGCACCCTTAGGGGGAAAACTAGCACTTTTTTCTCAAAATTGGCACATTATAACCCAGGACAAATGGGTTCTAGACATAGTGTCACAAGGCTACAAGTTTCATTTCCATACCCTGCCAAGGGCAAACGGTTGGCCAGATTTGCCAAAAAAATCAAAGGGCAGCGGCTCCATAACAAGTCTCAGCTCTCATGGACATGAAGGCTGTGCCACAGCAAGAGCAGGGACCAAGATTTTACTCTGCTGTTCTTGGTACCCAGAAAGGACAAAGCATGGAGACCAATACTGGACCTATCTAGTGTAAACACTTTCTTGGATATTCCAAAATTCAAGATGTTGACCTTACAGCAGCCTTCTGCCCATGCTGTGCAGCAAGGCTTTGCTTGTGACTTTAGACCTAAAAGAGGCATACCTGCATGTCCCACTCAGACAGTAATGCAGAAGATGCCTCGGATTCAAAGCTGGCTCAAAGCATTACCAATTCTCTGCACTGCCTTTTGGCTCATCTACTGCGCCCAGGGTCTTCACAAAGTGCCTGGCACCAGTAATTGCTTACTGCAGACAGAGGAATACAAATATATCCTTACATGGACGACTGCCTCATACAAGCAGAGAACAAGGACATTCTACTACAGCATCTGACATTTGTGATAAGACTTTTAACTTGCCTAGGGTACCCAGTCAACAAAAAGAAATCAAAACTAGTACCCTCTCAGGAGATATTTCTGGGTGCAAGCTTAAACACAACTGCCCAGATGGCTTATCTCACTCCAGACAAAGGCAACTGCCTACCTATTTCAAGGAATTGGCAACAAAGGCCCAGTTATCTGCAAGAAAAATTCTGCAGGCTTTGGGCTTCATGGCATCCTGCATCTTACTAATTCCATATGCAAGACTGCATATGAGGAAAATTCAATGGTAGCTAAAGAGTGTCTGGACACAACATTGCCACAGTCTGGAAACCAATGATTACTCTAATTCCCTGCCTGCAATAGGAGTTGCGATGGTGGACAAAGGCTTCTCACCAAAACAAGTAACAGCCATTGTCATTACCCCCAGCCAGGCAGAGTCTAACGACGGATGCTTTGGATTATGCCTGGGGGGCACACACTGCAGGAAGAGGCATTCAGGGCACCTAGTCCACAAACCAAATGCATCTACATGTCAATCAAAAAGAGATGCTAGCAGTTCAAAATGTCCCGACAGCCTTCAAGGACCTACTTCGTCCAGGACAACTACTGATAGACAGACATCACCACGGTCATGTGGTACATAAGCAGGGGGCACTCATTCTTATCCCCTGTGCAGTCAAGCAATGACTTTATGGGACACAGCATTGACTTACCATGTTCATCTACAGTCACAATTCCTGCCAGGAAAGGAAAATACTCTGGCAGACGAACTAAGCAGAAACCTCATGGATCCCCACGAGTGACACCTGGATCCACAAGTCTTCAGCATGACACAGAAATGGGGATGCCCAGACATAGATCTATTTGCCTCCCCTCAAAACAATCTACTAAAAAGATTCTGCACAAGGACTTATCACAGACAAGCTTGGGAAGTTAAAGCCTTATCTTTCAACTGGACAAACCTATCAGTATATGCCTTTCCTCCACTGCCTCTCCTCTCCAAGGTACTCCTAAAGGTCAGGCAGGAGAAACCAAAAATGATTCTGATTTGCCCCAGACTGGCCACGCCAGTACTGGTTATCCGATCTTAAGGAACTTGTCCCAGTGCCCAGCCTGGACCTTGCCTCAAATACCTCATCTACTGTCCCAGCAAAACAACCAGATTCTGCACAGCCAACTCAGGACTTTAAACCTGGCAGCATGACTGATAATGTAGCCATACAAACCACACCTCTCAGTAAAGCTGTGATGGATGTCATTTTAGAAGCCAGAAGGCCTAGTACTAGAAAATCTTATACTGGGAAATGGAAGAGATTTTGCGCTTGGAACCAAGCTCAAAGAACTGATACAGTTGTCCCAAATATTCCTCCGATTTGGCAATACTTGACGGAAATGCTGGACAAAGGCCTATCTTTTTCATCAATTAAAATCCATGCCTCTGCCATTTTGGCTCATTACAATACAGAGCCACCACTCTCTTTTTCTCATCCTTTATTAAGGGAGTACCTCTGAGGAGCCAAACATGTAAGGCCTCCAAGGAGAATGCCAATAGCTGCATGGTACCTCAATTATGTTTTGGAAAAACTCGCCTTACCTCCATTTGAGCTAGCTGCTATTGTGGATATAAGTTCTTATCGTGGAAAACAGCTCTGCTCCTAGCAATAGCTTCTGCAAGACCTGTTTCAGAGCTACAGGATCTCATGGCTTTGGAACCCTTTATCATGTTTTATCCAGACAGGGTCTCTCTGAGAACAAACCCTACATTTATGCCCAAGGTGGTATCCAGTGTAGCCCTTAACCAAACAATTCATTTGCCAACTTTTTATTCAAATCCACAGAACAAGGGGGAGAAAATTCTGCATTCTTTGGACGTACACAGACGACTTTGATTCTACTTGGACAAAACTAAAGTTTTCCGAAATGCAGAACAATTGCTAGTGGCGTATGCCACAGCATCACAAGGAAAGGCTATCTCCAAGCAGACTATTTCAAAGTGGATAGGTCACTGCATTTGTTTCTACTACTCACAGCGTGGCAAATCAGTGCCTAAGGGCATTAGGCCACATTCAGCCAGAGCTGCAGCCATTTCTGCAGCCTTTCTCAGGGGAGTACCAACCGAAGACATTTTGGAGGCTGCTACTTGGGAGTTCAGTGCATACCTTTACTAAACATTACAGTCTGCCTCTTTACTCTAAATCCAGGGCAGGTTTTGCCACTGCAGTTCTGCAGGGCCTCATAGCCGCTCCTAATGCTGTTTAGCTCCAGCCCCCCAACCATAGCTTTGGGACTCAACCCAAATGTAATGACTGCAGCAGTGAAACACGAAAAACATAGTACAGTTGTGTACACTTACCATAAATGTAGACGTTGGTGTATTCACTGTTGCAGTCCAGGTTACCCACCCGCCATCCCCCTTATTTTTGCTGGAACTTATCTTTACTTCTCTAATCTATACAACCTAGGTGGTGTATTTGCTTATAGGTTCATAGGTTCATACTAGGCTATCTGCCCAAGGGCATTTATAAGCCTAGCCCATAGTTATGTGGCTTTCGCCACCCCTTTAGTTTGAATAAAAACTATGCCTATTATTTTGCTGTGCCTCTGTCAAGCAGTGACACTGAAGTAATCCCTGGGGTATATCTGCGATCTCCCATCCATTGGTCAAGATTCCTCTTGAACCAGGCCAGCGAGGTGCTCTGCCTCACATGTACCGGGATTTTGTTCCACAGCATAGGGAGTCTCTGGGTCATGAATCTGTCCCTCCAGCACGTTCTATTAATAACAGTGTCAAGGTTTAAGTCTCCCGCCCTTGTGGTTCTGAGGGATCTAGATTTTTTGAGGTGAAGCATATTCATCAAATCTGGGTTTGACATGGCCTTATATGTCAGGCACATGTCACCTCTGCGCAAGCGGTATGAGACTGAATAGAGCTGGAGTTCTTTCAGTCGGGCAGCATAAGACATATTTTTGAGACCCTTTATCCTTTTGGTGAGGAACTTTTGGGGCCTTTCCAGCTGCTGCAGGTGTTGGGTCAGATACATTCCGAATGGGGCATTGTATTCAATCATAGGTCTGAGTGATGAGTACAGGGGGACGATTACCTCCCTTGATCTAGATGTGAATCCCTTCATGATCAGGTGGGCAATGTAGAAGGTTTTCCTAACTACTTTAGCAACATGAGTGTCAAACGAAAGGCTACTGTCAACCTGGGTCCCCAGATCCCTGATGACTTCTGTGCTCAGTGGATTGCCACCTATATGGTAGCTAGGGGGTAACCTTGTTTTTCCCGAAGGGTATGACTATGCATTTCTTGGCGTTTAACTTTAGGCCATGGCTCTGACACCAGTTATCCGTTTATGCGAGGCCCTTCTGAAGGATATCTGTGTCAGATGTGTTTTCGACTATGGCGCCCAGTTTGCAGTCCTCTGCAAACTTTGTCAGCCATAACCCTCCTGTGTTTGCTTGTACTTCAGAAAAGTAGATGCCGAACAAGAGTGGACCCAGGACTGAGCCCTGTGGGACACCACTTGTGACAGGCTTCGAGTCTGACATGGCTCCAGCAACTCTGACCCTGTGGGTTCTGTCACTTAGCCAGTTTGCAACCCATCTTGTGATGTATGGGTTTACATTCAAGCTGATGAGTTTTTCGATGATACCTGAGTGGGGTATTGTGTCAAAGGCCTTTGCCAGGTCGAGGTAGGCTGTTCCTCATCAATGGCCTTGGTGACTGTCTCGAAAAAGTCAACCAAGTTTAAAAGGCATGATCTGCCTTTGACAAAGCCAAACTGGGTTGGATCCAAAGTCTGCAAGTTCCCTATGTCTTTATTTATGAGTTCCATTATGATCCTCTCCATGGCTTTGCAGATAAGGCTTGTCAAGCTAATGGGACGGTAATTTCCAGGGTCGGTGGAGGCACCGCCCTTGTGAAGTGGGACCACAGTCGCCGTGCGCCACTCCTTGGGTACGTATCCTGAGGTGAGGCTAAGATTAAACAGCTGTCCTAACTGCTGGTTTAATTCCTCATTGAGTTCGTGGAGCACCCAGCCGGGGACACCATCCGGTCCCATGGATGCTGTGTTTTTTGCCGCAGTTCTCACCTGGGCGTTGGAGATGTTTGGGGGGCTACAATCCTCTGGTATAGATATCTCTCCTTTTGGGGGGGAGAAGTTTGCACTGAACCTGTCAGCCAGTATGTTGGCAATGTGTGTAGGTTCAGTAATCTTCACATCATTTTGAACTAATTCTGAGCATATGTGGGAGTTTCCTCCTAGGTTTCTAACATAGCTAAAGAAGGCCTTATGATTGTCTTGAGTCCTTGGCGATTTTTCTCTCAATTTACCTTGGATGATTTTATGAGAGCTCTTAGTTTTTTACTTGTAATGATCAAAGGTGTCTTACCTTTCAAGGATTTTGCTCCATCTTGTAGTAGCTTCCTCCTTTTGTTGTAGAGCTTGTTTATGGCTGGGGTCCACCAGACTGGACGCTTGCCTTTGGTACAAAGTCTTAGTTTTGTTTGGGATTGCCTGATCCATGCAGTCCTGTAGGTGCTGGTAGAAGGCATTTGTAAGTGATTCAGCGGTTTGAGTAATGTTTACCACTGGCTCAGGGGCCTTAAAGGAGACCACACTAGTTTTTAGAAGTGTGAAGTCGGCTTTTGAGAAGTTTTTCACTGTGGTCTTTTTTATTTCAGGTGGGGGCGGGATGAGGACATCCAGCGAGATTAGTTTATGATCTGATCTCACCAGTGAGGGGTATACTTCCGGTGTTGAACATTGTGACCCCATGTTCGTGATGATGAGATAAAGTATGTTTTCTCCTCTTGTGGGGATGGTGACTAGTTGTTCCATGGCATTTGAGTTTATGAACTCCAGGAACCTTTGGGCTAGAGTGTTTGGGCTTGAGTAGTGTTCCCAGTCTATATTAGGGTAGTTGAAGTCACCTAGTATGATGGTGTTTGGAGATACATTTATCCCCTCCAATGTTTTCAGGAAGGCCATGTGAGGTTCCGGAGTTTGAGAGGGTGGCCTGTAACATGCTACAAATTGCAGAGCAGTCTTGCCTATGGTTAATTGCACCTGGATGGTCTCCGATGCATTGTGCGTTGCCACCAACCTTGAGGTGTGTGTGTCCTTTATGAATATGGACACCCCCCCCCCCTCCTTTCTTGGTGTTGTCCGGATTTTGGGGCCGGAACGTATGATATGAGGTGAAACCTGGTAGTGCTGGGGTGCTCTCAGGAGCCTTGAACCAGGTTTCTGTCACAGCACAGACATTAGATGTTCTCCATACTGAGAAGGGCCTCGAGTGCGTGCATCGTGAGATTGAGACTTCTGGCATTGAGCAGCATTACCCTTAGTTTTTTTTTCCTTTTTTGTGTTCTAGGGTGGTAGGTTTAGAATTTGAGCCTTGCCTAAAAAAGGCACTATGGGGGTGGCAAGAGCCTCTTCCAATATCCGGAAGCCTAGGGGTGACAGGTGCAAGCCGTCCCTTGCGAAGCAGCGTAGATGAAGGTAAAGCTTATTTTGGTGCACATATGTCTTATTTACATAATTTTAGCCTACCCTTTTGGGGGCACCTGACATCTGGGGCAAGAAAAACTGAATGAAATGGCGTCTGCTGTATCTTTTAAACCCCTGATGACCTAACGTCAGGGAAGAGGCGACAGCAACCGATGCAGGACCCAAGACTTTGGAATTCAGGCTGACTGAGGACAACCTGCCAGCAGGATAACCCAAATGTAAGGACTGCAACAGTGAATACACTCTAACATCTACATTTATGGTAAGTGTACACAACTGTACTTTATATCCCTATTAATCCAGACTTAAGGAGTTTGAGGTTTCTTTTGTCTGGATCTGGTCAGTTCTCAGCCTTACCTTTGGACTATCCACTGCACCTAGGGTGTTCATAGTGTGTCTAGCTCCAGTTATAGCTTAATGCAGGCTACATGGCATTAGATTTTTCCATTAATTACACAAATTATCTGTGCAGACTTGAATGAGGGCGCACTTAAACAAGCTGGGATTCCAAGAACTTTCAAAAGTCTTGACTCCTTACAAGATTGTATTTCTGTGGTATCAACTAGACACCACAATTCAGAGTTTTTTCCACAAGAAAAGGTACCTTTATACTTAGATCTGTTTCTAGAGTGTTCCACTCAGACTTTGGTTAGTGTGAGACTAGTTGACATAATGATTAAGGTCTTCACTTCCCCATGTACAAGGTTCGATCCTGACCTCCGACCAATGCCTGTTTTGAGTTTGCATGTTTGTTTCCAAGGGGTTTCTCCCATGTCTGAAAGATGCTGAGTGTTTCCATCTCAAACTCCCAAAAGAATGGAGCTGTGGGCAGCAGCATAGACTTTCTACATGGTGCCCTATAGGGGGAAAAGTTCTACAGACCTACTGCTATGTGCATCTACTGTGGTGCGCAGCATCCTCAAGACGGGCAAATGCTGATCAGACTAAGTGCCATGGCAGGACTAGTCACTTGTCTGTGTAAAATATGGCTCTAGCTGATTTGGTCATGCTGAGTTATGCTGCCAAAATGGGCATGGGTAGTTACTGGTGATAAGTGGGTTGAGGAATTGGCCTGCTATGACCTATGAGAGGGACCCTTGCTAATGGTGGGAGGGGTATGTGTGCCCATTTTGGCCAGTGTGCGCACACCATAAATCCCAGCAGCCCTTGGTCAATGAGCTACTGGCTGGCTGGTGTCTAGTTGCCCAGCCTAGGTTACCCGGGGTAGCTCTGAGCGAAAGCTGGACATAAAACTAACCACCCTGCCAAACATTAACTGAGAATTGCTATGCTTAATGTAGGTTCACTGACAAAGACGCAGCTTGGAAGTGGATGATATGATTATACGGAGGAGGCTGAATATCTCTGTATCCAAGAGAAGAGATGGAAGGACAGTGCAGCCTAGCCACTTGGCTTGGGATCCAGACTCTACTACAAAAAAGGGGGACAGGCTAGAAATAGTGTAAGAGTTGTGGTGACAGGCTTCAGAAGGCAGTGAGGTATGTTATTAGAATTAATGACCAGAATCATGGCAATCTGAGTCAAGTGTAATGATGGGGCAGTATACATAATCTCAGCTTATGCCCCTACAGCAGGGTTGTGATGGTGAGAAGAGTGCATTCAGACACCAGTTGCAGGACCTACTAGATAAAGCAGGACAACATGAGTTGGTGTTGATAATGGGTGACGTGAATGCATCTATCGGGACAGGCAGGATATGTGAACTACCTGGGTCCACATAGGTGGGGCAACAGGAATAAAGGAGGAGAAGCCATTCTAGACTTCTGTCTGGCAAATGGCTTGATAGTGGCCAACACATGGTTTAGAAAGAGTAGCCAAAGGTTCATACAAGAGTAGCCAGCATGCAACTCGTGTAGACTTCCTTATAGTAAGGAAAAGGCACTGGGGAAGAATCCATAACAAAATCGTCCTCCGTGAAACAGTCGGCCCACATCATAAACCACTAGTTGCCATAATCAACTGCAAGCAGTGGTCAGAGAAGGCTCCAAGGTCAACAGACCAGGCTGAAGACCTGGAAGTTGACTGGAGAGAATGTGCAACAGTTCAATGAATTACTTTGGGTCTAGCACCCCAAGAAGAGGAGGAAATAGGTGGAGTTTAACACAAGTGGCAGCACCTAAAATCAGCATGCGTTAGGACTACAGAAAAACGATATGTGGCAGAGCCAGGTATGGAAATAAAAGTACATGGGGAAAGATGGTGGTGGAATGCGGAAGTTGGAAGTCCATCAAAAGGAAGGAGTGCAGGAAGAAATGGGATATAGAAAAGAATGACCAGGCTAAGAAGGACTACTGACTGACCAACCTCTGCCATCTTCTGTAAAGTGACTGTAAGTGGCACAAAAAAACTGTATCCGGTTGCAAGGCAAAGACAAAGATGAAGATAGTCAGACACCCTTCATAAGGGATGCCAGCAACAACCTTCTCACCAGTCCACAGGACAAAGGCGGATGGAGGGAGTATTTCCAGCAGCTTCTGAATGAAGAAAACCTCGCAGAAGCTGTATTGTCCCAAAAACCGTGTATGATGAGAAAAGAGGAGCCCACCCTAGAAAAAGTAAGAACAGCACTAATGAAAATGAAGTCGGGGAAAGCAGCAGGCTCAGATGAGGTCACAGCAGATAAGATAAAGGTGAGATGGTGGAGAAATGGCTCCTGAGGGTACGAATAGCAGTGTGAAGAGAGAGGTATATCCCAGATGACTGGAGAATAAGCATACTTGTGCCAGTGTACAAGAACAAAAGGGCTATCACAACTGTGGGCAATACAGAGGCGTCAAGCTCCTATCACGTTGCATAAAAGTTCTGGAGAGGGTGATTGAGAAATAGATATGCAATGTACAGTGTAGTAGAAAGTAAGATGGGAAATGAGCAGTTCAGATTCAAATCGGGATGCAGCACAACTGACCCGATGTTTGCAGTGAGACAGATATTTGAAGAAGCTAGAGATGAGGAGAGTGTCCAACTGGGTGTTCCTAAACTTGGAAAAAGCATATGAGAAGTTCCCAAGAAAACTGATCTAGGAAGTACTGCAGTGGTTTGAAGTCCCAGAAACACTGGACACTGGTAGAATTAGTGCAGGCTATGTACAAGGACCCACTAACTCTAGTACCAAGTGTTCAGCCTCACAGGGGGGTTTCTACTGGGAGTGGGTGTACACCAGGGTTCAGCTTTGAACCCACCGCTTTTCCATACTGGTGATGGAATACATTAGCAAACAGGTCTGAGGGGACAGATCAACAAAGTTGCTGTATGCAGATGATGTAGCATTACAAGCGGACTCTCTGAGCTAGAGCTTCAGCAAAGGATAGGAGAATGGAATGCAAAACTGAAGGCTCATGGGAAGAAACGAAGCACAGATAAGATGGTGGTAATGGCAGCAAATTGGGGAAATCTGAAGAAGCTGAGAATAGTGATAAAAGGGAAGATAGTGGAACAGGTAAACTGCTTAAAGTGTCTGGGAGGGGTGGTTGAGGAAAAGAGAAGTCTGAATGAAGAGGACTGAGCTAGAATCAGAGGGGCTGCAGCCAACTGGCATAGTGTCTGCTATATAGTCTATAGCAGAAGAATGCCAAAGAAGCTGAAAAGTAAGGTATAAAAGACAGTGGTGCGACCAGTACTACTGTATGTTGCAGAAAGTAGGCAGTAAACGCAGAAGAGTTGAAGGTAGAGGTGATGGAAATTAAGTGCCTGAGAAGGGTGGTAGGATGCGCACTGTGGGACAGATGAAGAAATGAGGACATAAGAGCAGAAGCCAGAGTAGCTCCAGTTGCAAAAAAGATCAAAAGGAACAGATTGTGATGGTTTGGACACATGCAGAAAAGCAGAAGATAGTCTGGTGAGGAAGATTTGGGATGAACAGAAAGAAGGGAAGAGGAAGTGAGGAAGTCCAGCAGAGAGGTGGATGGATTGTGTAAAAAGATCTGCAGGAGTGTGGCACTGAATTGAGAGAGTTGGCGACTTAACACGATACCCCGACACCATGTAGAACAAAATTGGAAAAGGGGGCTGCTGATGACTTCTGTCAGTATAAAGGAATACCTCGGGAGTTTATGCCTCATGGCTTCTCAGATTCTCATGATGCCCCTGGCATGACTTCCCATGAGAAAGATATGGTGGTATCTGAAGTCTTTGTTCCCAGCACTGTCACCTTTGTCTTTTCATGCCCCAGTAATGGGGTTTCTCAGAGGAATCACTTGGAGACTACGGATATCCTGAATTCAGGTCACCCCTTCTCCCAAGTTCCAAAGTAGTCACCACAGACGTATTGAACTATGCTTGAGCAGTTTCAGGAGAGAAAAAAGTTTAAGGTGTGTGGGACACCAAAGACAGACACACACACACATGTATATAAAAGAGATGCTTGTCCTGATCAATGCACTCAACTCTCTCTGAAGCATCATTGGTTTGTAGGACCTTTTTCAAGTTTTTTAGATGTGTAGTACATAAAGTAAGGACAGCCGCGGTGGTACAGTGGTAGCGTTGTTGCTTCACAGCAAGAGGTTCTTCTGTTCGATTTTCGACTGGAGTGCCTTCTGTGTGGAGTCTACATGTCCTCCCTGCGGTCGAGTGGCCTCCGAAAGACATGTGTGAATGGGCGTGCCTTCGCTGAAGGTTTGGCTTCGGGCTGGCAACTCGGCACCATAAAAATCTACTGCCAATCATTAGCGGACCGGAGTTCTGCTATGGCGACCCATAACCGGGAAAAGACAAACAAATACATGAAGTAAAGGGGGGTCATGCTCAGTTTGCAGGCAAGCCATGTTGGCTTGGGATATAGATTCACAGCACAATCTTGCTCTGCAGGTGTCTTGTATTCTGTGGGAGCAAACTTGTGTGGCAGACTGAGCAGAATAAGGGCAGACCCTCACGAATGGAAACTAAATCACGGAGTATTCCAATATTTGATCCCTATATTAGGAGTTCCTCAAGTAGATTTCTTTGCTTCCTCTCTGAACAAGCATTTGGTATTCTGCTGCATTACTCCATGTCACAAGGCTTGGAAGGCTAATGGTTTTTCTTTCCCTTGGACAAGAAAGTTCCAGTATGTTCTGTTACCCCCCACTTCCATTAATATCCATGGTGCTTCTGAAGATGCAAGAGTCCCAAAAGATAATTGTAGTGACTCCCTTCTGGCCCAGGCAACCATGGATGTTCTTTGTGTTTCACTGTTGCAGTCATTACATTTGGGTTATCTGCTTGCAGTAGCCCTCAGTCGGCATGATTATCAAAGTCTTTGGTCCTATGTCTGTTGCTGTCTCTTCCATGAAGTCAGGTTGTCAGGGGTATAAAACATGCAGCCGACATAATTACATCAGTCTTTCTTGCCATGCGGTGCCTGAAGCATAAGCAGCTCGTAAGTGCCGGTCGGCCGACTCCTGAAATTTTCTTTTTCGAGTTTCGGAACCGAAGTCTGCAACTAAAAGCCAAGTACCTAGTTGGGGAAACTTGTCTTGCTCTAAACCGACGTCAGTAAAAGTAAATTGCATTTTTTTGTGGAAATCAAATACCTCAAAGATTTTCATTCGTACTGTATTTCTTTCCTAGACCCCGACCACGACGTACCTTGCTGTCTGTTTTGTGCCTTTATTTAAACTGCGAACTATCCGTTGTCTGTATATTTGCGCTTCTAAATATGTTGGTGCTCTGTTCAGTTATCCTGATAGGTCTTCAGTAAGCCATTCGACTACTGACATTCTGGTACCCGCTATTTCAGATTTGCAGGCCTGTTCTGAGACCCTTTGAGTCTGGTATGCCGTGAGATGCTTCAACTGTGGAACCTGCGGATGTCTGTACCTTGGATGGGTCCGGAGCCGCTGTGCAGGCACCGGCTTCTTGAGGGTATATTTAGGCCTACTGACTTGCATATTAAACAGATGCTATCTTCTTCTTCAAGGCGTAAGACTTGAACCATGCCTAAACTGACACCCAGACCGCATGGTCAGGCGCTTCTGCCTAAAAAATGAATGACAAGAATGACTGAAGATTTTGTTACTTTAATCAGGGGAAGCCAACCTTCCCCCTCTGAGACCTAGGACTGAGTTTGCTTATGGTACTTCTGACCAGGATTCTGAAATTTGTTTCTTCTGATGACCAGAATTTACCCTCCTCTACCTGTGAGGATTCTGATGCTGAGGACTCTATATTCCCTCTGCTTCCCCCCCAGAGGATTTCTCTTTTGATGAAACCTTGCATACTCTCTGGGAGCATTTCCGTTGGGAAAGTCAGGATTTCTCTGAGTCTAAAAAGAGGCTTAGGGATTTCTTACTCCTGCCCCAGCACAGGCCTTTAGGTATACCTCCTGTACTGGACATTGTTGATGCCTTTTTGGAATCTAGCATGGCCCCTGACTCTCTGCCTCTTGCTCCCAGAAAACCTGATGGATATTACAGGGTTCCTGACTCTCACAAGTTCCTTTTCAAACATCCTACTGCAGATCATGAAATTTCACACGGACCCAAGAGCATTAAAGCTGCTACTGCCAAAAATCCTACCCCCTCTGATAGAGACTCCAGGGTGCTGGATAGATGGGGTAAGAAGGTATACACATCTGCAACTTTGGCCATTAGGGCCTTGGAATTGCCAATTTCATATGTTAAAGTATCAGCTGCATATTATTGGATTGCTTAGACAGAAAATTACATTTCTGATTGTGCTGAAAATCAGGATTTACAGGATTTAATGCATACTGCTGAAAAAGTTGGTAAACCTACATTGCAATGTGGCTTTGATTCACTAGAGGCATCTTGCAGGCCTGCGTTAACTGGGTCTGTACTTAAAAGGCATGCTTGGCTTAAGGAGCAATCTTTGCCAGATAATGTTAAAGCAAAATTACTGGATGCTCCCTTGTATCAGGACCGCCTGTTTGGCAACAGGGCAGAAGTTCTTAAAAAGATTGAGGAAAAAGCTAAATCTATGCAAACTGTTAAAGATTTTTTTTACAAGTACAACCTCCAAGATTTAGTAGGCATTGGCGTCTAAATTGGTCTTTTCCTGCCTCTTCCAGACCTTCTCAGTCCAAACCCAGATCCAGCAGAGCACCCAGGCTTCAGTCCCAGAGGACGCACAGGACTAAGCAGTGGGGGGCCTCCACTTCCAAATCGGAGAGTAATAAAACTCCCACCCCTATGGTAAACTGTCTCTGACTTTTTAAAATTTCCAAGCACTTCTCAAATGACTGCCCCTTTGCGGGGAAAGATTGAACTTCATGCAAAGAACTGAGGACTCATTACCCAGGACAAATTGGGTTTTAAATGTAGTGTCCCAAGGATACAGATTTCACATCCACACGTTACCAACTCCCAAGCAGTTGGCTGGATCTACCTCCAAATCAGTGGGCAGAGGCCCAAAAGCAAGTACTTTCTCTCTCAAGCATAGGGGCTATTCAGTTTGTACCAGAAGAAGAAAAGGGACAAGGTTTCTACTCGAGATTTTTCCCGGTACCCAGAAAGGGACCATTCATGATGTCCTATCCTGGACCTGCCTACTCTAAACACCTTTTTGGTGATTCCAAAATTCAAGATGCTGACTCTTCACCAGTTGCTTCATATGCTAAGCAAAGATGCCTGGTTGGCAACACTAAATTTAAAGGAAGCATACCTGCACATCCCAATCTGGGAACCTTGCAGAAGATACCTACGCTTCAAAGCAGGCTACATACACTATCAGTTCTCTGCACTGCCCTTTGGCTTATCTACTGCACTCAAGCTATTCACAAAGTGCCTAGCTCCAGTCATTGCATTTTGCAGGCGAAGAAATATTTAAATATACCAATACCTGGACGATTGTCTAATTCAGGCAGAAAACCAGGACATACTTTAGAATCATCTGGCTTTTGTACAAAGGGTACTAACTTGTCTGGGGTACACCATAAACTAAATCACACCTGGTACCCTGTCAACAAATTATATTCCTGGGAGCAAGCTTGAATACAACTTCCGAGATGGTTTTCCTCATGCCAGAGAAACAAATTCACTTGACAACCTATTTCAAACAAGTGGCCACAAAAACCCTGCTATCTGCAAAGCAAATACTACAAGCATTTGGGGTTCATGGCCTCCTGCATTCTTCTAATTCCATATGCAAGACTGCATATGGTATCTAAAAAGCCTATGGTGTCGGCATTCTCAAGATCTAGAAGCAATGATTCCTATCATTCCTTGTCTACGCCTAGAGTTCCTTTGGTGGGCAGAGGCCTGCCAGCAAAACAAGGGACTACCATTCACACTACCCCCAGTTGCCCAAACCCTAACAGACGCATCAGACTATGCATGGGGGGCACACCTGGCAGGGCAGTGCATTCTGGACAAATGGAACCCAATTCAAATGCACCTTCACATGAGTCGTAAAGAAATGTTAGCTGTACAGAATGCTCTGACAGCCTTAAAGGACCACATTATTCCAGGACAATTAATGGTAAAGACGGACAACACCGCTGTTATGTGGTACATAAGCAAGCAGGGGGGTACACATTCTTATCCCCTCTGCAGATTAGCCATGGCATTGTGGAACACAGCCTTGAACTACCAAGTGCATCTACAAGCTCAATTCCTGCCAGCAAAACCAAATGCACTGTCAGACGGACTAAGTAGAAACCTCATGGACCCTCACAAGTGGAAACTGGAACCAAGGATTTCAACATGTTGACAAGCAAATGGAGAGCCCAGATAAAGACCTGGTTGCTTCCCCTCAGAACTATCAATTGGAAAAAGTTTGCGCAAGGACTCCCCACAGGCAAGCTTGGAAGTTGGATGCTCTGCCCTTCAGCTCATGCCTTTCCTTCTCTACCTCTGCTCTCCAAAGTACTACTAAAGATCAAACAAGACAAACCAAAGATGATTTTGATTGCACCAGCCTGGCTACGCCAACACTGGTACCCCATCCTGCGCAGTGTCACTGTTTGCCCCATGGCACCTGCCTCTGACTTCTTCTGTGCTGTCTCAGCAGGAGGACCAGATTCCGCACCCTCAGCTTAAAGCACTGAACCTAGCAGCCTGCCTAATTACGTAAGCTCTCCTTTGCCATCCCTCAGTAAACCAGTGATGGATGTCATTTTAGAGGCAAGAGGGCCTAGTTCTAGAAAGTCTTATCCTGAAAAATGGTAAAGATTCTGTGCCTGGAACCAGTATCAAGGGATGAGCACAGCAGTGCTCAATTTACCTCCATATTTTACAATTCTTAACTGAGATGCTTCACAAGGGCCTGTCTTTTTTTCCTCAATAAAAATTCAGGCCTCAGCCATTTCAGCTCATTATAACACAAAACCTTCCCTCTTCTCTCATCCACTGCTCAAGCAGTTCTATAGAGGGACCAAAACTTTAAGACCACCCAGGAGAGCTAAAACTCCAGCCTGGGACCTTAACTTTGTATTGGAGAAACTCACCCTTCCTCCTTTCGAGGCCAGCTGCTACTGCAGATTTAAAATTCTTTTCTTAGAAAACAGCTTTCCTTTTAGCCATCACTTCAAGAAGGGTATTTGAATTACAGGCCCTTAGGGCAGTGGAGCTTTCATCTTTCATGCGGACAGGTTGTCCCTTGGGACCAGTCCCTCTTTCATGCCAAACGTGGTATCCAGTGTGGCCTTTAATCAATCCGTTTATTTGCAACCTTCTTTCCTAATCCACAGAACAAAGGGGAATGGGTATTGCACTCCTTAGATGTGCACAGACAACTTACAATCTACTTGGACAGGACTAAACCTCAAAGGAATCTGAACAACTGTTGGTGGCAATTGCTGCTGGGACAGAGGGGAAGGCTATTTCAAAGCCAAACATTTCCAAATGGATAGGCCATTACATTCGTTTCTGTTAGAAGCATATAAGCACCATGGAAAACCTATCCCACGGGGGATCAGTCCCCACTCAACCAGGGCTGCATCTACCTCTATAGCCTTTATCAGAGGCGTACCTAACAGGGACATCCTAGAAGCTGCTACCTGGAGTTCTGTACATACTTTTCACCAAGCATTACCATTTCCCAGTTTTCTCTAAATCCAGAGCTGGCTTTGCCACTGCAGTTTTGCAGGGCTTTATAGCTGGTCCTAATGCTATCTAAATTCCTCCTCCCATCCTTAGCTTTGGGGAATCTACCCAAATGCAATGACTGCAACAATGAAACACGAAGAACATAGTGCAGTTGTATTCACTTAACATAAATGTAGATGTTCGAGTGTATTCATTGTTGCAGTCCTGGTTACCCACCCTCCAGCCCCCTGACTTTTTTTGGCTATACCTCTTCTTTCTCTTCTTTTCAATGCTTAAAAGCTTTTTGGTGTATTTGCTTCTTTGTTTGAGGTGTAACCTTGTATATTTATAGATTTAATTGCTTCCCAGTAGGGGGACAACTGACATCTGGAGCAATAAAAACTGATGTAATGATGTCTGCATGTTTTATACCCCTGATGGCATGGAAGAGGAGACCTGCAACAGACGTAGGACCCAAGACTTTATCAGGCCGACCATAGGGCTACTGCAAGTAGATAAACCCATATGTAATGACTGCAACAGTGAATATGCTCTAACATCTACATTTATGGTAAGTGTACTCAACTGTACTTTTCCCCCTTCTTTTGGAAATGCCCATGGGCAGTTAACACATGCTTCCTCACAGGCTGAATCTGCTCACATACAAAGGTATTTGACAACACCCTTGACACCAAGTTAGACTGCCTGGTTGTTGGTGTTTAAAAGGAATGAAGGCCCTTCTTTACTTAGCATGTGCAGCAGGTACTAATAGAGGCAAGAAAATTCTATATTAGCTAATGGAAAACATTTTTTCTAATTGGTTCCAGTAACCTAACCAGCACCCATTCACGGCTGATTGTTCTCCATTTTTTACAGTATTTGTGAATTACTGTCCTATGCCCTTTTTCTCCTCTGTACATTTTTTCTACGTTTTTTGGCCATTTTAGCATGTCTGTCCATGGATCCTCCATTTTTAATGCAGTCTCATTTGAAAATAATTTTAAAAGGGGTTTTGTACAAGAGGCCTCCAAGATAACTGATGGCCCCCTCCTTAGGATCTTAAATTAGTGTTAGTAGTTGCCACTTGCTCCATTTAAACCAACTACCATGCCTGACTTGAGATTTTAATTGTTAATTTTACTGATTTCTGCAATCTCTGCAAGAACAGTATTTGAGTTACAAGCTCTTGTGGTGAGTCAGCTGTACCTCATTTTCCACAGGGACATGGTTTCTTTAAGAACTAATTCCTCTTTTATTCCTACAGTGGTATCAGAGTTTACTTTGAACCAAATTATCCAGCTCCCTGATGTTCTTCATACCACATTGCTGCAGTCCTAACACTTGGGTAGTCCGCTGTCCCAGTCGGCCCGAATACCAAAGTATATGGCTGACGTCGGTCAAGGCGCATTAGTCTGACGTCAGGACGTCAGGGTACAAATGCGCATGACCGACGTCATATCCTCAGTCTTTTTTGCCGCATGGTCCGATGCAGAAGCAGTTTTGCAAGTGCAGGTTGGCGTTCTGAGATTTTGCGAAGTCGGAGTTTCAGACCGAATCCAAGTTGGCTAAGTACCCCGTTGGGGATTATTTTGTTTTTTTCTTGCCGCAGTATTTTACCGGATGTCAGAAAAAGTGAATAACTGTATTTCTTGTGGGAAACAGATACCTCATAGGGATTACCATACCTTGTGTATACCTTGCTTAGGGCCTGAGCACGACGTTGTTGGCTGTCGCTCTTGTGCTAGATTTAACAAACGCACTATAAAGAGAAGATTAGATTGTGCCAGGTTAGTTTTTGGGAAACGGTGTAATTATAAAATGCCGTCGGATGCTCCGACGCCCGCTTCGTCAAAAAAGCGCAAGGACAAAACAGCAAAGCCTAGGTTGGAAGAACCGTCCGTCCCGGACGTCGGTTCTTTAGAGGGCTCGGTGGAGCCAGGGGTTCAGCCAGAAATTTCTTTGGAATCCCAGGGAGAGACTGTGTTAAGCTTGCAGCTGAATCTTCAAGCAAGGTTTCTGCCAGGAGCACAGAACTCCTTAGCAGATGTGTTAAGCAGGCAAATCATGGATCCCCACGAGTGGAAACTGGATCTTCATGTATTTCAGACATTGACAGTGTCATGGGGAACTCCAGACATAGATCTGTTCGCTTCTCCACTAAACCACCAGCTGCCAAAGTTTTGCACGAAAAGGTTTCATCACACAGCCTGGAAAGTGGATGCTCTTTCTTTCAGTTGGAAAAATTTTCATGTGTATGCCTTTCCACCTCTGCCTCTCCTCCCAAAGGTACTTCTAAAGGTCAGACAAGACAAGCCAAGGATGATTTTAATAGCTCCAGATTGGCCTCGGCAGCACTGGTACCCATTGCTGAGGAGTCTGGTAAGGAAGCCTCCATGGCCCTTACCTTTGATTCCACACCTATTGTCTCAGAAGGACGGGCATCTGCTCAATGTCAAGCTTCACTCTCTTCATCTAACAGCTTGGCATATTCTGTTTTGAACCATAGCAGGTCTCAGCTTCCTCAACAAGTTTTGAATGTGATTATGGAAGCCAGAAGACCTAGTACAAGGAAAGTGTACGCAGGAAAATGGAAGAGATTTTTATTTTGGTGTGCAGCAAAGGATTTGGATGTTTCTGAGCCAAATTTGAGTGTGGCTCTTCAATATCTTACTGAGTTATTGGACAAAGGTTTGTCTTTCTCTTCCATTAAGATTCATGCTGCAGCAATTTCAGCTCACTATGATTGTGACCCACCATTGTTTTCTCATCCTTTGTTCAAGCAATTTCTTAGAGGGGCAAAGAATAGAAGACCCCCACGTAGAGCTCCTACTCCTGCTTGGGACCTCAATTTTGTGTTGGAGAAACTCACTCTACAACCTTTTGAGCCTGCAGCTACTGCTGAATTGAAATATTTGTCATGGAAGACTGCTTTTTTGTTAGCCATTACATCTGCAAGAAGGGTGTCTGAATTGCAGGCCCTTATGGCGGTTGAGCCTTTCCTGATTTTTCATAAGGATAGGGTATCTTTACTTACTAATCCTTCCTTTATGCCTAAAGTGGTTTCTAGTGTGGCTTTAAACCAAACTATTCATTTGCCTACCTTTTATGCAGATCCCCAAAATAAGGGGGAAAAGATTTTGCACACTTTAGATGTACACAGGCAGTTGCGTTATTATTTAAGCAGGACTAAGGATTTTAGGCAGTCTCAGCAGTTGTTTGTTTTGACACAGGCTTGCCCTGAGAACTCAAAGCAAAAGAAACAAACTATTTCTAAGTGGATTGGGTTTTGCATTGCATTTTGTTATTCCCATCATGGCAAGGAGATTCCAGCTGGGATTAGGCCTCATTCCACTAGGGCTACTGCCACTTCAACAGCATTTCTAAGGGGGGTGGCAACTAAGGATATTTTGGAGGCAGCTACTTGGAGTTCAGTGCATACTTTCTCTAAGCATTACCACCTTCCTCTCTACTCTAAATCTAGGGCTGGTTTTGCCACGGCTATTTTGCAGGGCATGTTGTCAGCTCCTGCTTCCTTATGATTTGCCAGCCTCCCTTACCTCTGCTTTGGGATTCTACCCAAGTGTTAGGACTGCAGCAATGTGGTATGAAGAACATAGTACAGTTTTGTACCTACCATAAATGTAGATGTTCGAAGATCCACATTGCTGCAGTCCAATTTACCCTCCCTCCTTCCCCTCTGTGTTTAGGGGTGGTTGTGTGGGTGAGGTTATACTCTTGTAAATTTGTATCTATTGTATATATATTTGGTGCAGGAGTGTGTGGTGTTTTTTGGTTTTAGCTTTATCTTTTTAGGGTCTTCTGACATCTGGGGCAAGAAAAGACTGAGGATATGACGTCGGTCATGCGCATTTGTACCCTGACGTCCTGACGTCAGACTAATGCGCCTTGACCGACGTCAGCCATATACTTTGGTATTCGGGCCGACTGGGACAGCGGACTACCCAAGTGTTAGGACTGCAGCAATGTGGATCTTCGAACATCTACATTTATGGTAGGTACAAAACTGTACTATTTGTTTTCTGAACCCCAAAATGAGGGAGAAAGGGGTACTCTACCTTGTATGTGCACAGATACTTTACTTTAGGTACTATCCTGAAAGAACTGTATCTTTCAGATCTTCTGATAAAGTTCTTCATTTCATGTGAAGTAGAGGGGACAACCTGCATCCAGCACAGACTATTTCACAATGGCTGTCTAAGACCAATACTTTTTGTTCTCACCACAACAAAACTATTCCAGAAAGCGTTAAGGTCCACACTACCAGGACCTTAGCTTCATCTATGGCTGTTTGGAAACGGTAGGATTCTAGAATTATTCTAGAAGCAGCAACTTGATCCTCTACATCCTTTATCAAAACAGTATAAGCTTGAATGTTCTTAGTGTTTCACTGCTGCAGTCATTACATTTGGGTTATCTGCTTTGCAGTAGCCCTCAGTCAGCCTGATTAAGTCTTGGGTCCTTCGTCGGTTGCTGTCCCTTCTTCCATGACATTAGGTCATCCGTGGTATAAAAAAATAAACGTTGTGATTGTGTAAGTTTTTGGTGCAGTTCCTTTTTTTTTTTCAGTTGGTCTTGTTATTCTGCACCTCTCTGCACCCTGAGCCGTTTAGCTTATTTTTATTAGCTCTGTTGGAGCTGCCTGACTGGCCACATGAAGGGTGGCCTGAAGCTTTGGAACCTGGCCAGCTGTTATAGCCTTGGCAGGCTGTAACCCCTATAGCTCTGCAGCAGAGATCATTCTAATGTCTGTTGTGGTAGGTTTACATACACAGCTGTATTTTTCTAGTGCTACCTCATCTGATGGAGAAGGAAGGTTTTCTGCCTGCCGCCTTAGTCCAACAGGATTACTGAGGATAGTCCCACTTTTTCAGGTACATTAAGGAAATAAAACTTGGGTACTTAGATTATTAGTGTTTTCTAATAAAATGATGCACGGTTGGAGTTCATGGTCTCTCTTATTTGAGGTATGTGGCAAGTGTAAGGCATAAAATGTTAAATGTAGTAAAGTAATTCCGTTGCTTAAATTTTATGTCTGTACGTTCATCACAAATGTGATAGTGTAACATTGCATTTATTAATGTGCGTTTCTGGCTCTCTTCTCTTTATAGCTTGGGAGCAACAATTCCCCCTGTACCAAAAGCAGCGTCTTCGCCTGAATCGCCACCAGAGCCAAAGGTAAATTGTGCAGCTGGAAGTGGTACCAGATGTATAATGTGATAGTGTTTGTATGAAGAGCTTAATATTTGCAGCAGTGTGGTTGTAAGGGACCTTTCACTTGTCATGTGGAAAAAATAATTTGTATATTTATAGTGTATTTTATGTATACCTGTGTGTGTGGGGGGGGGGTGCTATTCCCAGCTTTTGTTCTGGGCTAAACATCACCTTGTTTACACTAAATGTTTGCAAAGCCTTCTTGGGCCTCCTGTTCAAAGTCACATTTCTCCTTGGGATGCAAAGCTTTACTCTTGAGCTTGCTCCTTCTACAGACCTTAAGCTTCTGTCCTGGAAGACCCTTTTTCTGTCCTGGAAGACCTTTTTTTCTATCAGCCATCACTTTTGCTAAGAGGGTTTCAGAGATGTCCTTCCCTATTACCTTGGCAGTATCTTTTACACTTGATTATCCTGCTGAGGGTAGTTTAATGTCCTGCCAGCATACCATAGCCTTTTATACCTTCAGGTGTTGTAGGCAGGCATATAAGGTGTGCGTATGTGATGTACTGACACTTAATCCGCAACTTTTTTTGCCGCTAGTACAAACAACTTTTGTTTTCTGTCTGCACACTGTTTACCAAGCTGGTTCCTTTACTGAGCCATCTAAAGGGAAATGCCCCATTTACGTTCCTCCCTCTATTTTCTCATTGTTTTTCATGTCATCCAGGAAGGGAAAATGTGTGGGGAGGCAGATTTCCCATAAAGATGGATATGGGAAGTAGAAATAAACCACAATCAGTAAAGATGAATCGTAGAACCACAAACTGAAAACCAGCAACACGAAATAAAAGAAAAAAAGTTTTAATGAAAATCCAAAGCACATGAAACTTCTGTAGCGCCTCAGCCACATGCCTTTAACGGAGTATGTGAAGTGTCTTGTTTGGGGTACCACACATAACCATACTCTGAGATATTTGTCAGACATTTGTTCCTAAGTAATTCCACAGCCATCTGTCATTGTTTTCTATTTATTTGGAAAATCCGCATCTGAAGCTATTGAATCAGGTTACCGTAGCCTAATCCACTCACCTCGAAGTTCAGACACTTAAGAAATAAAGCACAAACGAAACCTGCTGCTGCCTAGCCTACATTGAATGTGTCACTCTGGTTTGATGAACCCAAGGACTGGCTGGTGTTGATGCCAACTCCCTCTGCCGTGACCCAGTTGGAAGCCAACATTGAGCTGCCTGCTAAAGTCCACCGTGGCTGTGCATATGTCCGGTACAGATGTAGAGGGGGAACCATGTCAGATTTATATCTGAAGGGCCTAGGGGATGCCCTAAACCTTAGGGAAGATGTGCTTGGTACCCTCATAGAATCTAGGCAAGGTTCTGAACATCCTAGATATGTTAAACCAGATATTCCTTTGGTTTAAAAAAAGAGTGGTGGGTCTTTATACTCAGGAGCTCTTTAATGCCCTTATGGCTCCATAGCCCCCACAAGGTCTTTGTTCTGCTTCAGTTCCCTGGTCTTCCACCCAGTCTGAACCTAGGGATTCTGATTCTTCTGTGAATTGCTGGACTCTGGTGAAGAATCTCTAGCATATTCTTCCCAGATGCTCTCCTTTGGCACTAGAGGAGAAGGATGATGATTATTTCTGATATTTTTTTACTTTCTATTTGAAGAATTATCTTTGGGGCCACAGTGGTCTGTATGATAACATTTCAAATAGGACTTTTCCCGGATTGCAGAGGTTCAAAAGAGATCTTAACTGTTGCAAATGGAATCTCCCAGACATTATGCAGTCTGTCTTCATAGCTGCTCTGTTGGACATGTTCACAGCAGCTTCTCAGGCTGTTTATTCTCAACCTCTGGCTCCTAAGAAGCCAGACATATTTTATATAAAGTTCGTGATGAGGATCATAAATACTTGTATAAAAGTTTTCCTTCTATTCTTTCTGTTTCCATTTCTACAGTTAAGCCATCCAAACTGCTTTCCTCGTACAAGATTTTACCTTTTAACAAGGAAAGCCATGCTGTCTGTGGAAAATGCCCCAATTAATTATACTTGGCTAGTTACTCTGGCTCAAACCCTGTACCTTGAGTACAGGTAGCAAGAGCCTGAATTCCCTAACCATCACCACTTTTGAAAACCATCCAGATTTTTGCCTCATATTTTTGTTCTGTTCCTCATAAAATCTGATTTTTCTGGATTTTTATCATAAATCAGTGAAGGATTGAATTCAATAAATAATGACAGGCATTTGAATTTCAAACTTCATATGCTTCAGAAAATACATGGTAACACAATACCTTTTATGCTAGCAATTTTCTAAGTTATGCAATCAATATTTGAAATTTGTTCCTGTTTTGGGGCTGTATTCCCCCAATATTGGCTTTGTCCAGGTTTTTTGTGCTAAGAGGTTGAGAGCTATGGTGAGAACTGAATTCACTAAGTGATATTAATTTAAGTTTCAGTCTTTCTATGTTTCAGGAAACAGCTGATTTGGCATAGTGGTATGTTGATCTGAATGTATGCTCCTATTGCAATATTAGTAGCTTATTTCTTTAATGTAACCTAGGCAATTTATTCCTCAAGGGCAACAGGCACTTTATTTGTAGATGAAGCAATGAAATATTAAGTTGTTTACTAGCAGCAACCTCTTAATTCGTTACATATCTCTTTAATGTGAAATTATTTAGATGACTTCTGCAGAGATTGTGCATATTTACTGATACTGGTGGATTGTAGAAGTTTGAGTAAACTTATGATTTAAATGTTCTGAATTGGGCAGTTATGTCATCAGTGGTTCATGCATTTTATTTCATTACTGGAAAAATGTTCAAAACTTAAAACTCGCTCTAACAGGT
>NC_056726.1:533180266-533182766 GCF_019279795.1 Protopterus annectens
AACGTGCATTAGCGTGATTTAGCGCGGAGCTGCCACTGTTGCACACTAGGGCAGCGCCGGTTAAGCAGGTTTAAACTATTTGGGCTACCTAAAGTCCACTCTTCAAATTTTCCCTTGAAACTACCTTCCTCGAACTATACTACTGATCTAATCAGCGTATCCTATAACTAAAAAGATCATCTCTACTTGACTCTAAGTAGACTATTCTCTATCTGTTAAACCTAGCACTTGCTCCACAAGTACTTATTACCTTGATACGGCACTCTTATAGATAGCACCCCAAAAAGGCAAACCCCCATTTCTCGGTCACCCACGTCCCCCGAAATCTCTTTTAAAGTTTTTTTGTCTAGTCCTTCTAGCATGTCGAGGGATCAGTTGCTAGTGTCCTCTCCTGCTCAGCTGGTGAACCTGGGAATATTGAGGCAATGTTACAATTGCCTCATGTACACAGACAACCCTCTCCTCCTCCCACAAAACACAAATACATGCGAGAGATGCAACTATACGGCCAAACTGGAGGCTGAGCTCTCTCAACATAGGACTGGCAAGACCAGTCAGGAGGAAAAGGTTACCACACACACTATAGACCCAGTCTCACATAGTACCATCACAACCTCAAATCATACACATAAACACACAAAGACATACTCTGAGGCTCTGATCAAAAATCTACCAAAACAGCAGAGGCCACCAAAGCAGACACCCAAACAACCACCACCTCAGAACACAACACCTGCAACACATAGACCTCACAGTCAGAGCGTCAAACAGTCACAGCCCTTAAGGCCAAACACAATGCCAGACACACTAGTCATTGGTGACTCCATAGTCAGACACACTGACGTCCCGCTCACCAGACTGAGTAAGGAGAAGGTCACAGTAAGCTGCCTGTTGGGCGCTAGAATCCGCCACATAACGCAAGCACTCAGGTCTCTCAACAGCAGGTACAAATATGACTCAGTCATTGTCCACGCTGGTGTAAACAACCTGAGACGTACCTCCTTGGACTACATGAAAAGCGACATTGAGGAGCTCTCTGATTATGTAGCCCAGGCAGGTATGACCCTGACCTTGAGCAGTATCCTACCTTCACCAAGAATGATGCCACAATACAGAGAGAAGATGATCAGCTTTAACAATTGGCTTAAACTCTGGTGTCATTCAAAGGGGATCCAATGTCTGTCTGCCTGGGATGACTTGCTGGATAAGCCACGCTGCTTCGCAAGGGACGGCTTGCACCTGTCACCCCTGGGATTCCGGATATTGGCAAAGGCTCTTGCCACCCCATAGTGCCTTTTTAGGCAAGGCTCAAATTCTAAACCTACCACCCTAGAACACAAAAAAGGAAAAAAACTAAGGGTAATGCTGCTCAATGCCAGAAGTCTAAATCTCAAAATGCATGCACTCGAGGCCCTTCTCAGTATGGAGAACATCGATGTCTGTGCTGTGACAGAAACCTGGTTCAAGGCTCCTGAGAGCACCCCAGCACTATCAGGTTTTACCTCATATCATGCGTTCCGGCCCCAAAATCCGGACAATACCAAGAAAGGAGGGGGGGTATCCATATTCATCAAGGACACCCACACCTCAAGACTGGTGGCAATGCACGATGCATCGGAGACCATCCAGGTGCAATTAACCATAGGCAAGACTGCTCTGCAAATTGTAGCATGTTACAGGCCACCCTCACAAACTCAGGAACCTCACATGGCCTTCCTGAAAACACTAGAGGGGATAAATATATCACCAAACACCATCATACTAGGTGACTTCAATTACCCTAATATAGTCTGGGAAAACTACTCAAGCCCAAACACCCTAGCCCAAAAGTTCCTGGAATTCATAAACTCAAATGCCATGGAACAACTAGTCACCATCCCCACGAGGAGAAAACATACTTGATCTCATCATCACGAACATGGGAGCACAATGTTCAACACCGGAAGTATACCCCTCACTGGTGAGATCAGATCACAAACTAATCTCGCTGGAGGTCCTCATCCCACCCCCAACTGAAATAAAAGAGACCAGAGTAAAGAACTTCTCAAAAGCCGACTTCACACTTCTAAAGACTAGTGTGGTCTCCTTTAAGGCCCCGAGCGGCAGAAAACAGTACTCAAGCCGCTGAATCACTTACAAATGCCTTCTACCAGCACCTGCAGGACTGCATGGATAAGGCAATCCCAAGCAAAACAAAGACTCTTTGTACCAAAGGCAAGCGTCCAGTCTGGTGGACCCCAGCCATAAACAAACTCTACAACAAAAGGAGGAAGCTACTACAAGATAGAGCAAAATCCTTAAAAGGTAAGACACCCTTGATCACTAAGTAAAAAACTAAGAGCTCTCATAAAAACACCCAAAGCAAATTTTGAGAGAAAAATAGCTAAAGACTCAAAAGACAATCATAAGGCCTTCTTTAGCTATGTTAGAAACCTGGGAGGAAACTCCCAGATATGTTCAGAACTAGTTCAAAATGATGTGAAGATTACTGATCCTACAG